>NW_014543262.1:2831503-2862349 GCF_000741045.1 Vigna radiata var. radiata | reverse complement strand
AAGACAAAGTAGAAAAGGATCAGAAAACCTGCTCTGATACCATGTTAAATATAGTGAAAATTATATATTGGAATTAATCCCTTGTGTTAAATACGTACATAGGGTTCTCTATTTATAATAGAAAAAATATGGGTTAAGCCCAAATACAAATGAATATGTAAGAATAAAATAAAATAAGAACAATGTTTCCTTAATAAACATATAGGGACTATATTTCCCTAATTAACATAAACACAATATAAACTAAATATAATATCTCTAACAAAAACTATATAATACAAAGTCATCATTCTAAGAAGAAAAGCAAGTTTGACGGTAAAAAGCTCCAATACATGGTTTTTAAAGTACAATCAACTCTTGAAGATTGTAGTGACAGCATGGATTATATTGACCTTATTCTCCTAGATGAAATTCATGATTGTAATAAGTGGTAGGTAGGAGAAATGGGTGAAGATGGAGAAGTAGTTGAAGATGAACTCATCTTTGGTATGATAGCTTGACATGGGGATTTGTTGGTGATACAAGTGGGTTTGGCTGGGTGAGCTAGACAACCGGGTAGAGTCCCCAGACAGCATTTGAGACTTAACGCAATTGCAAATATTAAGGAGAAGGAGGAGAACGAACATCTTGGATAATGATAAACAAGAGAATGGTGATGAGGAAGAACTTAAAAGTGGATATAGAAATTCTATTTAAGGAATCACTTGTAATAAGCACTAGGCAAAGTATTTACTTGATTATTAGTCCTTTTTTAGTCTTGGATTTGAATGTAGTGACAATCACAATAGATTTTGATTAATTATAACTTTGTCTTTCCTCTTTAATTTTGTAAATTTTCTATATGTCAGTATTTACCTGTGTATGATATAAAAGTAAAAATATGCATACTTTTGTGCTAGACTTCGCAATAGAAGTTGCCATGCGCTATTCAGGATTGGCTATATAGTAATATGGTTTAGATTCACTTGTCTAATGCTCTCTTCTCTAATAGTTACCAAGCCTGGAGAAATCCATTTCATATAAATCATCAACTCCATCCACGAACTATTACCCTGTCTCCTAAATGGTCTCTAAAATAGAGAGAATATATAAGTAATCCCCAGATACAAAAAATAAAGCTAAATTAAGAACTAAAGTTATGGATATTCAAAACATAGTGTAATTTTATTATTTTGGTTTGACATCTTATGAGAAAAGATAAAATTGTTCTAACATTACATAACCAATCACCAGGCACCAGAAATTGTCAATACTTTGAAACGATTACAATACACTGAAATGCCAAAGAATCCAATTTTCTGTAAGTTAATATAACACAGTTCTCAGGTGTTCACGTCAAATCGAGAATCACTACAGCTCGTAGCATATTACAACGCAGACTCGGAACGAAAAATCAATCAATCAAATATTCATGCGGAATCGAAGAATACCTTACGGGCGAGGAGGCGATAAGCGCGTTTGATGTCGACGGCGGTGGCATTGCGGGCGACTCCGAGCACGGCGTAGTGATTCTGGCCGCCGTTGATGGCGGTGGGCGAGGAGGAGGCCACGACGAGTGGAGTGCGCCGGCGAGGAGGGTTGGTCCAGCAGGAAGGTGCGGCGGAGTGGAAGGGGCTGGAATCGGCGGCGCCACCATAGCGTCCTATGGAGATGGATCCAACCACAAGGTGCGATTGCATTGTGAATCAGTAGCAACTGTTAACTGCGAGTGAGTCTGTGGAGCTCAATGCAAGATTTTCCTTTTCATTCTCTTTTTCTGTGTACATAAAATCGAATTAGGTTTCAGTAATTTTGTGCATCTTTCTAATATCTAAGACTATAGGTTCAAGTAAGTGATAAAAAAGTATGACCAAAAGTAGAAATATTCAAAAACAAAATTCGATACTGAAAAAACTAAATACTACTTTACTAATGTAATTCTTTTTAACAGTGATTTAGTGAAATACTCAAATGGAATGGATGGTGTGACCAATAACGTGAATGAAAGACCATTTCTTACGAGTGTTAAGATATGGTAAATGTATCTCTCATTTCACATTATTTATTATTTGTGTTGTAAATTAAGTTAGCGACCATATCATATTTTTAATTTATTTGAAAGAAAAAGTTAATTTTACCTCTCACCTAAAAGAATATTATAATTTTACATTTATTCTTCTCTCTTTTGTATTTGTAGATCTATATATAATGTTTCTCTTTTCATTTCTTTTTTTTTTCTATTTAACAAATTAGGATTTCAACTTCATTAATTAAGATAAGTAGGAAGCATATTTGAATTTGTAAAATTTTTCCTGAAAGTGTATTTTAACTAATTAGATTTTTAATCTAATAAATTATGTTAGTATTAGACTCTTATTCTAATAAAGTGGAGAAGAATGCCTAATCGATTATAGATTTAATGTAATTTATTAAAACTCGCATATTTAGTTATTTTGAATATTTTCACTCATTCTATTTGTATCTAGCATCAAGCACACATTATACATGTCAAAATGTTTATGCAGAGTGGAAAATATGCATATTTTACTAATGATATAGTATGATACCAATTTTGATATCCTCAAGGTATTATGAGCACTTTGAATTGTGAGATATGCTTCAGTTCTGCATTTCACCTTAAGCACGAACATTTTTAATTCATCTCAGTTACTTGTAAAACAATTAAAAGGCTTGAATGCAAGTACCCAATTGAATTTGGGTCCTTTTAATGTTAGGTGTTGTGGTGATTCCTTAGGAATTCATTTAAATTTGCCCTTAAGCACATCAACATTTTTATAGTAGCAAGACTTTGCTACATGACCAATGTGATTGCATTAAAAGTATGCTATGGATGAGGGTTTACTAATGTCAATGAATTTTCTATCCCTCAATTTATTACTTTTACCTATATAGCCAATTCTTTGCTTGTTTAATACATTTCTTTGTGTTCCTGGTAAGGCTTCAAGGTTTGAACTACTTAGAATGAATTTAGGCAAAGTGTTCATGAGGTACTTAATTCTTTCCAACAGCCTGGGATAGTTTTCACATTCTTGAGCACTTACTTAGCTCTCTTCCATGTCTTGTTTAGGTGCATTTTTAAACCTTCTAGTTCATTTTTCAGCATTTCATTCTTTTTGTCTAAGTTGTCGAATCTAATCTCTAGACACCTACTTTCACTCTTTAGCCTATTGTTTGCATATTGCATTTTTTTTTGGCTTCTTCATGTAATTCTTAGAATGCATCAAGAAGTTGATAATACTCGTCTTCTATGTTTTCATCTTCAAAGTTGTTGTCACTGCTTTCTAAACACATTGAGCTTCCTATCAAGCAAAAAATTGTTACTTCTTTAATGCTCTCATCATATTCACTTGAGGCACTATCTTCCCAGGCTATATAGGCCTTTTTCTTTCTCTGGTTTCTATTGTCTAGATGGTTCTTTTTTTCTAGCTTTTACTTCATTTTAATTACTGGACATTCAGGCTTAATATGTCCAACCTTGCCACATTCATAGCAAGTTGGTGTAGCAACAAATTTCCCTTTTCTTCTATTTGTCCTTGCATTTCCTGCAAAAATCAGAGTTAGTCTTATTTTTTAATTTCAAATATTTAGAGAACCTTTTTACCACGAGACTCATTGCTTCAACATGATTTTTCAATTTCAGGATCATCTTCAACCTCATACTTTCTTGAGCTGGTTTTATTTGTTGTTCTTGTAGTAGTCTTGAGAGCAATTATGTGTTTTTGCTCTTCTTCTTCTTCTTCTTTCAATCTTTCCAGCTCTAGTCCTTGTTCCCTTAGCTTTCCAAACAAAGCGGTCATATTCATAGTGGTAAGATCTCTTGATTCAGAGATGGTCGTAACCTTTTGTTGTCAGTTTTTGTTCAGACTTTTTATAATCTTGATGTTTAGCTCTTCCTTGTCAAATGTCTTTCCAAGAGCAAGAAGATGATTTACTGTGTGAGTAAATATTTTCTGCACATCATATATAGTATTGTTGAGGCAAATCGGCAAGTGTACCGAGTCGCACAAATAATATAAAATGGTAAGACCAAGTATCGTATCCCAGAGGACTCTTGGCGCTAAACAGTTGTGTGAAAACAAGTAATTAAGACTTAAAATAAAAGAGATCATGGTTTTGGAGTGCAAAAATAATAAAGAAAATAAAAATGCAATTGATCAATGGCAAAGGAGCACAGAGATGAACGGAGATTGATTTATATGAGATGGATATGATCCCTCTTATGTATATAAGAATTCTTTTTTATGCATTAATGCCAACGTCCCTCACTAAATCACTTAAACTTGATCCCTCGGTAAATAAGTTTGTCCCTAATTACCAGTTCATACAATTCCTAGCATTTCTGGTAAAAAGATGTGAAGATCAAGAGGTTAAGACGACTAAGACTCATACCCTCATCCCTGAGCAATATAACCCTTAGGAGTAATTCAACAAGAACCTGAATTGAAAGGAACCTCCCGGCACTCATGCAACTCATAGATCATGCTATTGTATAAGCAAGAATAAAAACAAACGAATTACTCTAACAATTAATGAAAAGGCATATGAAATTAAGAATCAATTCAAATACATGAGAGTTTACAAGGTTACATCATTCCCCGACAACAAATGGAAATTAGTTCCCCATAGACATGGGGGAACTCTATGAACAATGGAAGAAAGAAAGAGAATGGAAGACTAAGAATTGGCTAAGAGCGTATTGCTATGCTCTTCTCTGCCAGGGATGCAAAACCTAGAGTCACAAAGTCCTTTAAATAATGTCAGAGGCGTCCCAGAGTACGGCCTGGTCCAAAAGAATCAAAACATTGCAGAAACAGGGCCCGATCCACGTGAAATCACGCTCAAGCGTCGTAGGGAGGACGCCCGGGCGAGAATTGAAGGTCATGTAAGGCTTGGGCGTCAGATTTGGATGCCCAAGCTATGAAGTTCCATCGCCCAGGCATCGGGGGCCACCGCTCGGGCGACGAGCGTCGATTCTGGTCGCGCGGTTTGCACTCCTGGACGCTCAGGCTTCGCGTTTTCCCTCCTTCTGGTGCCTTTTTAGCATCTTCTGAGCTCCATCTTCTTGGCTTTCACCTCTTCTTCCAACAAGGGGGATTTGTTAGAAAACCATTGAAATCAACCTCAATCTCTTATTCACACATTTTATTGAAAACACATGAGTCCAAGCAAATTTCTAAGTGAAAAGGGGTGCTTTTAGTATCAAAATCACATAACAATACCCAACCAACTTGAGACTCATGCTTTAGTTCGTAAAAATGTGCAAAAAGTTGGATAAAATAAACAAGTCCTAACTGTTTGCACAAAATATGGAAAGCTTTTATAAAACCCTAATTATTGAAATGGAATTAGCTAGGAATGACATTCAGATAGGTCAGAAGGTTAGACTCAAAGTTGGACAAGAGGAAAGTTACATTAAAAACTTTAAAAAAGTACTCACAAACAAAGATAAAGGTAATCGAGTCATCCTCACGAGCCATGAAAACTTTTTCTAAGAGGGAACAAAGGGAGAGCAACGAGCCCATCCTGATAGATATCAAAAGTAACTGCAAACTCAACAACTTTCTCTATAAGGGTAAAATCATAAATGTAAGAGGCAACTTCATTTAGTATCCAAGTATACCTAGCATCTCTGATGGGAATGAAACAATCTTTATGTTTGGATTTAGGAGCATGGGAGGCTACTTTTTTCCCTTTGCCCTTCAATTTAGTCTTACACTTATTAAGAGTCGTTATAGAAACCCTTGAGGATATGATTACAGGGGCAGTTACAATAAAGGGCTTAGGGGAAGAAACCTCGTCACCATGATCAAAAGAGGATGTAGAACCCTTATTTATAAGGGTAATCTCCCCCTCTAGTAGAGGGTGACCTAAAGAATAATTGGATGAAGAAGACATACCTAGAGAATGGAAGGGTGCACAAAAGGCAGAAGTACATAATAGAGGCTCAAGGTTGCTTACAAGAAATCGTAGAACAATAACTTCAAAATGAGAGAATATAAAGCAAGCAAGAAGAAGGTGAAACTGAAGAAAGAATAGTGGAGAAGTTTAAAAAGGGCTTTTCTAAAACATTGTTTCCCTCCAAATATTCATGACCTTTTGCGCTCCATGTCCCTTACAATAACTAATAAGACGATGAAACCTCAGCAGATAAGTCGGTAACATTCAATGTAAAAGTTTTCTTCACACACTTGTGGTAAAAATCACATAAAACCCCTTCATTAATGCATCACATAAATTGAAACGATAAGTGCCATTAGAAGTCCAAAAGCTAAAACCCTAAAAGGTAAACATCAGGTCTCATCACGACCAAAGACAACCACCTATAACTTGGACAATTGATAATCCACCTACGTATGAAAGTCGACTTCAACTTGACAAGTAGTCGATCATCGCCCTGAAATTATAGGAAAAAAACTAAAGGGATGTATAATGTTTTTGAAAATCTTTCGCAAAGTAATGTCCAATGGTTTATCAAAGATATAATTTGTATGAGATGTTTAGAAGCTGTTTTTTATAGAATGTATAAATGGAAAATTTTTCAAAAGCAAAGCAGTAAAGCTTAGATTTTATACTAGTTCACTCGACCAGAGCTACGTCCATTTTTTCCTTAAGAACTCTTAAGGGGTTCCACTAATCTTTTAACAAGATTACATGAGTCTTACCTTTCCAGGTTTACAACAAGTATTCTTACCACTTCTGTTTCGCCTAGTCAACATGATCAGTATGAGTTTAACCACTCCTAACTTACAAGTATTCTAACCACACATAGTTTATAAACAATAGATGCAGAGATAAAGAGAATCACACACAAGATTTTTATACTGGTTCGAATCAAAAGATTCTACTTCCGATTGTTAATCACTTTAGAAAAAGTGATTAACTTTCAACTAAAAATCAGTTTAATGGTTACAATTTGAACACTGAAATAATAAGAGCATAATACACCTTCCTTCGACACACGAGGGAATGAACACCAGCTCAATCAACTTGCAGAGAACCGGTTGCACCTTTAGACACACTAAAAACAAGTTTCTCCTTCCTCAAGACTTGATCAAGCTTAGACTTAAACTTAAGAACTTCCTCAGAACCAATTTTGTGCTCTTAAGAGTTTAGGTAACCTGTAAAAGGTTTAGGAGACTTCTATTTATAGACCAGGGTTCATAAAATAAAAGAACTGCCCCTAATTGCCAAAGATAATCGATTATGAAAAGTGATAATTGATTATTTTAGGCAGTTATGGGTTTTGAAACACGTGATAATCAATTATCATTAGTGATAATCGATTATTGTTGAGCTCTGGACAATTTTAAAACTTGCAGAGATAATCAATTATCCTTAGTGATAATCAATTATTGTCGAGATGAAACATTTTCAAATTTTGCTTGTGATAATCGATTATCCCATATGATAATCAATTATTGCCGCTGGAATTCAATAACAAAGAGTAAGTTACAAATGCTTTTAACAATTAATGTATTTGTTCCTTCAAATCTTTAAGTACATTATCATCAATGTATTTGTTCCTTCAAATCTTTAAGTACATTATCATCAAAATCTCTTCAAAACATCAAAGTTTATCATTGATAACAAATATGCGAGTGGTAAGTACTACTAAGACAACTAAAAGTCATTTCTAGAATATATATATATATATATATATATATATATATATATATATTAAATAATAAAATTTATATAATTTGAAACTTAATCATATTTTCGTTATTTGGAGAACTATAAATACATTTTATATTTATTTATATGTTGTTTAATATCAATTATAAAAGACCTAATGGTATATTTTTGTTAATTGAGTTGTTAAATATAGTATCATATTCAATTTTAAAAAAAAAGTTTCTTTATTTTATATAATTCTTAATTTATATTACAAGGATATAGTTATAAATAGATAATGCTCTCTACATAATTAGACTTGTTATGGAGAGCACGTAAAATATTAAAGTATATATTTTGGCAATGTTATTAGTGTATATATTTAATTAATTATAATGTATTAACCAGTATTTATCAACACATGCACTTAATGAATATTAATTAATGCATCTATTTAATAAATATTATAGCAATAATGTCTTTAAATAGTAGTGAAACATGAATTTAATTAATATAATTAATAAGTGATAAAGATTTTTCACTTGTAATATTTTATTAAAGTATATTCGAGATTCATACATATGATAACAATATTAAAACTTATTTGTTCTGTAAGGCTTTTCAATTGGTGAAATATAACATTACGTTAAAAATAATATTTTATTTAAAAATACATATTTATGTCATCAATCAAATAAAACATTAGTGATACACTGATATCCTAACACTAAAGTACAAAACCTTAAAAATAATGTCCCACATTGAAACCATAAAAAATTAAATTAAGATGTGAAGGTGGTCCAATTAATATGTAAATTGAAATTATTGGGTATCAGACTTGTGCCCACAATTTCTCTAAATTTAATATTTATCAATATTTAAAACTTATTTTATTTAATAGTAACTCTTATTATCTGGTTTAGTAGATACAGTACAGAATATGATTTAATAAATTTTTTAAAATCTTTTTATTATAAAACAGTCTAAATATATAATATTTTGATCATAACGACAATTTAAAATAATAATTATTCTTTATTATTATTTTATTATTTATTATAATGTCATTATATACTTTAGGTAAATATTATTTTAATAAAAATACATATAAATATAATTAATATTTTTTGAAAAATACTCATTTCGTTAACACTTATATTTATTATATTTAAAAATATTCTATCTTTCTTACTCTCTTGAAAAAGTAACATTAAAATCTTGTCATGTGTTCCCAAACTTACATTCAAAATTATAATAAAATCAGTAATAATAAGCAATTGGATGTTGTTTCCTCCACTTCCCAAGTGTTTCTCTGTCTCTGTTATTTTTATTTATTTTAAAAATATTTTATACATTTTCATCATTTTTTTTATTTCAAAAATACCTTATGTAACTTTATTTTTCTTTAAAAATATAAATGAAAAATAAAAGAGAAAAATATGCAATTTGAATTGAATTTGTACTTTAATTGTATATTGGATGTTGAGAAAAAGACAGAAATATTTATACTTATGTAAAAGTATGTAAGTTTAAGTTTCTTATATTATTTAAGAGGGTAATTATTCTACCAATAAAATGACTCATTTCATATTATTAAATAAAAAGAATTATTTTTTATATAAATTTATATTTTTTTCATAATAGGTTTTATCTTCTCATGTTGATAATTATATAATTTCAAAAGTTTTATTTGTTTTACATAAATTTGATTTGCTTATCGTATTTTTGTTTTTTATATATTTTAATAAATTTTGAAGAGAAATAATAATCACTTTAATTATTATCAAGACTATGGTATTAGATGTTGTAGAGTGTTTTAAATAATAATACTCAATTGTTTTATTTTAAAAATATCAAGAGTATAAATAGAAATTTCTTAATTAGAAGATTCATTATTTAAAAAACTTTTTCTTTCTAAAACTTTCTTATTTAAATTTCTTCTACCTTCTCTTTAGAAATCCTAACTCCTTATTCATCTATTGGAAGATCATAGATTGTTTGATGGTTCTTTGAGACGAGATCTTCATAGTCGATTGATTTCAGCTATAGAATAAGTCGATTTCTACCATTTTCTTTAAAGTTTGATGTCTTTGCATGTAGGGGTTTTCTTCACTCTTTCGCGGTCTTGGTAATGATGACTCTTTCGGTCGTGTGATGCGGAAAAGAAATTCTCTTTGGCCGTGTGATGCAGGAAGATGATGATTTGGTAATGATGACTCTTTCGACTGTGTGATGCGGGAAATAAATTCTCTTCGACCGTGTGATGCGGGAAGATGATTATTTGGTAGTGATGACTCTTTCCCGAGTCTTCTCTAAGACTCTTTGTTGATCAGTGATACTAAAGGTATACTCTGATCAAATTGTCATGAATTGTAGGAGTAAATAGAGATCTTGGAGCGGTAGGAGAAATTTTATAGTCCTTGGAACTGTCTGAGCGTCAACTAGGTAAGGGAAGTTATCTTCTTTGGTTTGAATTTTGTATGCATGTGATATTTAATGTTTGTATGATGATGTGATGATTGATTTACGAACTTTAATTGAATCGTGAAATTTGGTATTTAGGGTGTTTGAGAAAGGTGGTATATTGAATTGAAAATTGATGCATGTTGGTGTGTTTGGTTACTGCTGCTAAAATTTGTTTATTAAATGAACTTATGAATGTAGATTTAGTGAGTTTAAGCTGATGTGTTTTTATAGAACTTGGACATGGAATAAATTAGAAGAAGAGTGAGTTTTGGGCATAAAAATAGGGGTTTTAACAAGATTCTAAGATCATGGTTTAAGGGAAAGTATACAGTTTTGGGAACTGTCTTGGGGTC
Source organism: Vigna radiata var. radiata (assembly GCF_000741045.1). Taxonomy (NCBI): domain Eukaryota; kingdom Viridiplantae; phylum Streptophyta; class Magnoliopsida; order Fabales; family Fabaceae; genus Vigna; species Vigna radiata. The sequence continues at coordinate 2,851,916 of NW_014543262.1, read as the reverse complement.
TTTTAGGGCTTACTTGGCCTCTTATTGTACAAAAGTTTGGTAGATCGTTTGGATAAGAGATCGTTTAGATAAGAGATCGTTTGGTAAGGGGTCGTCTGGTGAGAGATCGTCTAGGTAAGGGTCGTCTAGTGAGGAGTCATCTAGTGAGAGATTGTCTCGTAAGAGGTCGTTTGGAAAAGATTCGTATGGTAAGAGATCGTTTGGTAAGGGGTCGTCTAGTAAGAGATCGTCTGGTAAGAGATCATCTGGGTTAGAGTAGTCTGGTGAAGAGTTGTCAAGCAAAAACTAAGTTGTGGGAAATCTCAAATTTGGAATTCTGTACATCCGTTTTAGATGTTCTTTAGGTCATCTTAAGGGTTTTGGACCCTTCTGGAGCTGTTGGTGAGGGTTTTAGGGCTATTTTTCGTGTCTACTGTGGGTATCAAGCTGCCATGAAGAAAATTATATTAATATGTGATTATTATTTCCAAATTTTTATAAATGATTTTATACTTGGAATACCTTGAGTATGTGATGATAATGATGATGGTTATGAGGTGATTAATTGAGATGTGTATACGTATATTTATGATTTGTGAACCTATTTATGGATATGTTTATGGTTGATGACTATAATGATGATGAGTATGTTGTGAGAATGAAAGATGGGTGATGTGAGAGGAATCTCAAGGAGAGATTCTATATTAATGAGAGTTGTGGTGAATGCTTGATAGTGAGACTTTGAAGAGAAGGTATCCTGATATTCTATCATTCATTCAACTCATGCAGAGTGAATGGGGTGACAGAGAGAATGGCGGGAGGTCTTTACCCTGGCCCTTTTAGTCATGTAAGGGAAGACTAACCTCATTGGGAAGTAGGTTGTGTGACCATTGTTTATGATTTTGTAGAGCATAAATACTAGTACAAACCTTCAACGAAGTCTGTCGGATTTGGATCATTGAGTGGAAAGGTTAAGTTTTGATATGATCAAGTGTGTGATAGGTTGCTATGAATGTTGATATATGTGATAACGGTCTAAAAATTGTTACTCTTATACATTAATTTGATATCAAAACACAACCTTTATGACCTAGAATTAGCTTGAAATCATGCATTTTGTTTAAGTTAGTAAATAAGAGAGTCAAAAGTGGTTTTAGAGACATTATGCTTGGTTTTACATTGTTTTGACAGGATTTTGCGAAAATTGAATGATGAAGATGAAGAAGGAAGGACTTGAAATAGAAAAAGGGCAAGAAAAGATGAAAAAAAGGTGCCGCAACCACCGCCCAGCGCTACCTTAGCGTTGGGCGTTCAAGACGTAGACCGCTGAGCGTCAGGAATCGCTGAGCGTCCAACGCTGCCACCGTTGAGCGTTAGCTAGCGCTCAGCGCCTAAATGAATGGGCCTGGGCCGAAATTCTGTTATTTTTTTGGCCTATAAATAGACCCAGTGCGATTTCAGAAGTAATCTTTTGGCAATCAGAGACGTCCAGAACTCTTCTTCACTCGTTGGAGGCAATTTTTGGATGCGGGAGCTCCGAATCACCAATTTTAGGGTTTATTCTTCTATTCTTTTCATTAATTCCATCTAGTTTCACCATGTCCATGGTAAACTAAACCCATAGTTGTTGGGGAACAATGTAATATTTTGAAACCCTCTTATATCGAAGTTCTTGTTTTATTCACATGCTTGTATTATCAATAGTTTGAGTTTTCTTATCCGATTATCATGCTTGCATCGTTTAACTCATTCGGTGTATTGATCCTTGATTTTGTCGGTATGGGAACGTACGGGGAAGTCTCGAACTGATAGGAATTCTCTTAGTTAAGCAATACTACCTAGGAAACGGAGTAGGACGACCAATTGCTTTAAACTTCTGTTTTTCATGCGTTATTGGTTACTTAGGGAGACTAGGAATGGTAAACTAGTAATTGATAATAGGCTATCTTCGCCGAGGAATCAGGTTTTGAGTATATTAGATAGCTGCATGACATTGATAATAAAGCGAATTTAACAAGAATAGTAGATATAGGAAAGTGGATAAAGATGAAATTGTAAACCCCAACAACTCCATTAATTCATAGTCTTCTTTTGCCAACTAATTCAAATTTGCATCTGCATGTTTAAATTCTGTTTTTGCATCAACTTTACAAATTACTCTTCTTTAAGTCTTATAAAATCAAATCACACGAATGTCTAGGCCACTGAGTCCTTTGAGAGAACGATATTCGGTTTTACCTGTTTATATTACTTGATAACGATCTGGTACACTTGTCAGGGGCTTAACAATATGATTTCTTATATTAAATTATAATATGTTGATTTTTTTGTATACTAGCTTACCTTTGCTTTTGTTTTGTTGGTCTGTTTGTGTTTTTTCTTTTACGATAATCACCTTAATTGGTGTGAGGTTAGGAAGAACATGATTTTAGTTGTTCTAATACAAGAGATGAGGATGAAGCAGGTGTATAGTTAAATAGTTCTACATGTGTAGACCTCTTATTCATAATATAAACTTATTTTACTGAGTTGTTCTATTATGATCTCTGTAACATTTTATTTTAGTAATTTTATATTATTAAAATAAGACGTTACATTACCTTATTAAAATGTCATATTTAACATGCGTTATATATAAGTTTTATATAAAGTAAAAAAAATAATAATAATATATCAAATAGTGAGTAATTTATAATATGAAGTGATATGCTAGTGGAGTATGTAAATAGTGTTTTAGAGAAATAATTCTTATACATGAAAACCATAATAATCTATAACAATTAATAATAAATATTGATTTTATTTTATTTTTTTCATTTTCGTATCGTTCTTATATTTGTTATAGCTTAACTTTATCAACAAACTTTTTAATTTTTACAATATGAAAAAACACCTGTTTCTATTTTTGAATTATTATAATAATTAGAATTTTAACAGTTTTGATTGCTATGGTAAAAAAATTGTAAAGTAGTTTACATGTATAATCTACACGATTTATAAAATTTATTTATTTATTTTAGTTTATACAGTTTCTTTTTAATTTTAATATTTTTAAATTAAAATAATTATTATTTACTTTTACTCTTTGAAAAGAGTTTATTTAAATTTAAATTCATCTTTTTTGAAACTAAAACAATTATTTTATCGTTTTCTAAACTAAATTAATTATTTATCGTAAACAAGAAGTCGCATAATCTATCTCACTATTCTTATGTTTTAATCAAGTGATTTTATATTTTAGTAAATAAAACAATTTATTAATGTAATAAAATAGATAGCTTCACCACTCTTATGCCCGAAGTAGAAAAATTCTTATTTTTTAATCAAGTGATTTTATATTTTAATAAATAAAACAATTTATTAATTTAATAAAATAGATAGCTTCACCACTCTTATGCTCAAAGTAGGAGAAAAAATTGTACATTTCATGCACCAATTGCTTTTATTTTTATTGTTTTTCAAATTAAAAACTTTATGGATATATGACTGAAAATATATTTTAAGAAGGATATAAGTAATATTGTTAGTGATTTGTTGTGTTGAAAATTTTTAACATTTGAATTTAGGAGGTTAGTGTGAAGACTGAGAAGAGAAAATCAGAAGTGGAGAAAGATAGTTGGCTGCAAGGGAGTGAATCGTTCGTTTTTTACGATAGTATATAAATGGAGTTTCAAATTTTTGTGCCACTCTCTGTATGCATTTACTCTTTCCAAATTTTTGAAGTTTCCCTTTCTCCTTTATCTCTCTACAATTCTCCTCCTTCTCTCTACAAATTCTTATCTTCTCCTTTGTCTGATCATCATTCAGGCAACGCTCGAGCCTTCCTGGTGTCAAGAGTTTCATTTGCATAGATCAAGTCATTGTTTTGAGCTGATAAGTTCAAATCTTTTGTCTTTTTGAAGAATTTTGCATTTTCTTTCACATGCAAGCAATGTGTGGTCTTGTAAATGTTCATCAGCCTTTCATCTTGATTTTAATTCTGTTTTTGGTTCGGTGGATGGCTTATTTCGCCAAATATGAATTTTGTAGACACCTCTAGGAGTTTCGTGCATTCTAAGCCAAGTTCGAAAAGTGTCCATTTCTTTGAGGTAAGGGAAGCTAGTAATTTAATTATATTTTTTTGTGTTTAGAATTTATGTTTGAATGTTTGCAAGTATGAATAATTTGATGTTGGATGGAATTATGCTTAATTCTGTGTATGAATGGAACCTGTGAATGTGATTGAGTGCTTTGCAGAAAAGGATTCGGTCTGCTCTGTTTTTGAGGAAGTGAATGGGTGAAAATGAGTGTTTGAGGTTAAGGGTGAAATTGGGTGGTAAGATATGTTTGAGCATGTTTAATTGAACCTGTTAGAACATTCTAGTTATTAAAAAACGAGTTAAAAGTGAGAAATTATATTTTTGGTCTTTGAGTTCTTAATTCCGCACAATTTAGGTGAAATCTGTTAGGGGATTCTTTTGATTGATGTTATGAAGGTTTAGGTATATTTGGGTAGGTTTGAATTGATTTATAATTCAAAGATTTGAGGATTAAGAGTTGGGAAAAATATTATGATTTGGTTAAGTTAGGCATTGTTCACAATTTTGTAAAAGTTCTGCAGAATTATGTAGAACGCCGAGCGTTTACTCTTGGCCACTCGACCTTTTCATGTGTTCAGTCATTAACTGGGTTGGGTCTCTTTAGAGTCTTACCCGTTTATGACCGTTCGATCTTAGGTGGGTTTTCGGCCTCTTAGTAGTGCTCAGTCTTGTACTAGCACCTATTCTTAGTAGTGCTCGGTCTTATACTAGCACTCGATCTTAGTAGTGCTCGGTCTTGTACTAGCACTCTGTCATAGTAGTGCTCGGTCTTGTACTAGCACTCGGTCTTAGTAGTGTTCGGTCTTGTACTAGCACTCGGTCTAAGTAGTTCTCAGTCTTGCACTAGCACTCGGTAACTTTTTAGTACTCGGTCTCTTACTTGTGTTCTATGAGCCTTACCTGTTAAATATCATATGTCACTTTAGTGATCGATTCTACTTGAATATTCTGTCTAAATCCAGAGTGTTCGGTTTGAGCTATAAGCATTCAGTCTAAGTTTTTAAGAGTTCGATTTGAGCTATGAGCGTTCGGTTTCAGCTCTTAGTGTTTGGGTTAAGCTCTTAATACTCGATTTTCTCTAGCGGTCGGTCAGTAATAGTATTCGGCTATTTCTTCAATCCTATCTCTTATGGACTGTTCGGTCCTGTTCTATGGGTAGTGAGAAACCGTTTGGTCTCTAACGTTCACAGTGTGTTCGACCTTATATGTCGTTACCATTGTGGTTTTATAATTTGTTTAATCCAGTTATATGAACAATGGAGTGGATGTTTTTATAAAGTATTATGAATGTGGTGGTATAGTATGAATATGGACAACAAAATCCATGGTGTTCATCTTGACATTCTAAATGATTATCAATTCTCAACTAGAGATGGGTAAGTCATGTCGTGAGAATAGCAGGAGGCCCTAACCTAGGGGGGTCCTACAGTGAGTTATAACGGGTTAACCTCAGGTGGCAGCTGAGGGTGTTCCAGTTACTACACCCCCAGGAACATGAACGGCCTCAAACTACATATTCATACTAGTCTGGACGGTCAAAGTATAGTGTTCAGTCATAACATGCTGATATGAAATATATATATATATATATATATATATATATATATATATATATATATATATATATATATATATATATGTTGGATGTGTATGCATGTATGATGTGTTTTGTTGAATTGTATAGTCTATTGAGTTAATTAAATTACTCTAGCTTACCCTACTTTTCCTGTCTTGTGTTATGTTGTTTGTTCGGTCGTCCTCTTCATTGCAATGATCATCCAGTGGATGTGAGCAGAAGGTGATGAATGCTCTTTGGAACAGATGTTGAGTGAGGATCCTCCGATTGCTTAGTTAGGACTGTTCGGTTTATATAGGGTGTTGTATAACTGTTCGGTTTGTTCATATGTTTTGTATCAGGCAAAATTATTTTACTTTGTAAAGTTTTTAATTTTATATTTATTTTGGATAAATACTTTAACAACTCATGGATGACTAATCTATCATATTATTACATGTGATTAATCTATAATATAGTTTATACTATATTTTGAGATGTTACACTTAGGATAATTTATGACAATTTTTATTTATTAATTAGTTTAAAATAAATATTAATGATATAGTAAGGATTGTTTTGATTTATCAGAAATTCAAATGAATATTTGAATAATTTTTAGACTTTTTAAGAAAATATAGCAATTCAAAGTTTCTTATATTTTTATGAGAAAAATCACTTTATTAATAAGTTAATTAATTTGATTTTTATTTATAAAAATATAATATAAGGGTTTTAATATTTTATTTATATTATTTTCTTAATAAATATAATTCAGTGTGAAATATAATCTTTATCATGATTTTATATAATATCTCATATTTTAATAATCATATTTTATTTTAATAAAGTTTTATATAAAAATAATAATTGATCAACTTTAAAATTTAAATATAATTAAAATGTTAAAATTCATAATAATACTCAACTTTATTTCGAAAACAATTATATAACTTCTCTACCTAGTAATAACTATAAAACGTGTTTCTTTTAAAACCGTTTTCACATAAAAATTTTAATTATCTATTAAAAATCTATTAAAATTAATATAAATTTTAATATATAAAATAACAAATTATAACAACAATCAAATTTTAACTTAATAAAATTAATAACATAGAAGTACACACATACACTATTTTCTCTAGTTATATGTCAACATATTCTAAGACTATTTTATCCTTTAACCAATCTTAAAATCTGTCTCCCAACCACTAACCACTGTTTACACTCATAAAAAAAACTCTCATGAAATTATTTTAATACTTCTTATCTTGTAAGACATGAAATGACATTTTTTTTTTATAGTAATAATAACAATAATTAATAACAATGTAATAGTTTCATTATTAGGAAATATTTTTATAATTTATTTAATAAATTTTTGAGAGTATTTCCTTATAAAAAGATTTAAAATGATAATATATATATATATATATATATATATATATATATATATAAATTAAATATAAAATAGAAATATATGATTAAATATATTTTTATTTTCTAAACTTTTTATGAAATTCAAAATTCATATAATATTATAATCTTTGAAAAATGTTAATTTTAAATTTAAAAAATAATATATATATATATATATATATATATATAGAATTTAATAATATTAATTTTTTTGAAACTTTTTAAAAAATGTTTTCCATCAATATTAAAATATGAATAAGTTAAATAATATAAACAATTCAAATATCAATTTAAAATGTGATTAACATATTGAAAAATTAAACATAATTAAATTAAAACGATTATACTTATTTATTTTTATAATTTAGAAAAAAATTATTAAAATTTGAAATAAAAAAAAATTTTAATTCTGTATTAAGGATTAGGAAGTAAAAAACATATCTAATTCTATAATTTATATAAAATAAGTCTAAATTCTAATAACACTAACTGGTACGAAATTATTTGTCTAAGACTTTTACACATAAATTAATAATATAATTAATTAATTAATTTAATTAATTAATTAAGTTTTGTTCTCTTAATGAATGAATTGCATTTACTCTCCTCATTTACTAATGGCTGTGAAGGTCCATCATAAAAGATAATTAATAATAAAATTAATTTGGTGGAAGGAAGTGATCACTATGTGGGACAACAAATTAATATAAGTGGAATAATAATTTAGACTGAAGATAATAATAAATGAAGAATAATATATATGATTAAAAGGGAAGAAAAGATTGGTAGAAAATAGAGAAAATAAAAAAAATAATTTAATGTAATTTAATTTGGGTAGGGTGGTCCGAATGACAGAGGACCTTGAATGGCGCGTCCTGAGTGAGAGTGAGAAAGAGAGGGAAAGGAAAGGAAGGAGGAAGTCTCTCTTATTATGTGTGTCCACATTCATTCATTGCCATTGCTTTCTTCCAACCCCTTCAACCCAGCAACAACACACTATAAAACCCCTTTCACCATCACATGCCATACCCACACCACTCCCCAAATTCCCCTCAGATTCAGATACCCAATCTCTCTTTTTTTTCTGGTACTCACTCACTCTCATTCTCCTCTTTCATCTTTTTATTTTTCTCCCTAAATTCTTTCGATCATTTCTCTCCTTGATTGATTAGAGAAGAGAACAAAAGGGTGGGTAGGTTAGATGAGCATGCAATTCAAAATGCTTTTTTTAGATAAGGGATTGGAGTGTGTGCCCATGCCAACAATGCCTTCAATTTTTTCTTAAGAAAGGGACTGATGGGTTTTGTGCTGGGTCCTCCATATTCGTTGCCTTTCTCATCAAATCAATCATCAAGTTTGTTGCTTGCAGAATTGGCATGCATGAATCGTGTGATTATAAAATAAAGTATAGGGGCTACATCTAGTTAATTTTATGAATCTTTTCTGGGACACACTTTTTCCTTTCCTGATTTTTATGTTATGCGGTTTCGGTATTTGCCAGTTTTATTAATTATTAATTTCTTTCAAAAAGCCTGATTATTTTTTCACAAGATTTTCTCTTTCAATCGTTTAATTTATTCATTCTCTTGTAATTTGAATTTGAAAGTCTAATTTTATTTTAAAAAACTGATTTGTAAGCCGAAGAGGGGAAAGTTGTTCTCTTCCAACAACAATAGTATGGATAAGTTGTGATATTATGAAGAGATGTCAACACATTTCTCCGTTTTGAAACGTAAGAGTGGGTTTTGGATCATATTTTGAGGATTTTGATAGAATGATAAAATACTACGTTTTGTATCATCTAAGGACCCACCATGATTGGCTATACCAGATCAAAGGGTCACTTGTTGTATTTAAATTTAAAATAGCGTCTTCCCCTTTTCAATGGAATCGTGCCCTGACACTCAAGAATAGGAGAGGATCCAAATCCATATTAGAAGGTCTCGTGACTCATCCTAGACTTTATGGAAACCTTTCCTATGTACAATGTATGTAGACGCTATTTATGTCAAACAGGTCATACTTCTTTACTGACAATAAGTGGAAGTGAGTGATGAGATCACCATTCCACTGTCTGAAATTGATGCATGCTGTCGTGCTTTCAGTCCTGTGGCATGTACTGTACTGCTGCTGTAATGCTTGTCCTGATGAAGCACTTACCAAGTTTCTTGATTAGTTGTATTACTATCATGCACTTCTATTCTAAGGCCCTCTCTACTTATGTTATGATCCTTCAGTAATCTGTGAAATGAATCTGATAGCTTAATATTGATCTGTGGATAAGACTAGGGAACTTGTTTGCAATGGCAACTCTGAGCAATTCAACAAATATCTTTTGGCAAGATTGTCAAATAGGCAGGGCTGAAAGGCAGAAGCTACTGAACCAAAAGGGATGTGTTGTATGGATTACTGGACTCAGCGGATCAGGTTTATGCTGTTGATTTTGTTGATTTAGTGCTGACATTTTTAAACATTTGTTCCAGATATTCAGTTCTTTTTTGGCGTGAAAAAATCATATTATTTCTCTTTGTGATGGTTTTGCTTTTCATTATGTTTTTATTGCTCCTTGAATTTAGCTTTTCACTTTAACTTTTCCTTATCAGCAGGCTAGTATTATCTGTCACATTGTATTGTAATTACCAAATAAGCTTTCAAGTCTACATTCTGTTTTCATTTTTAATGCATGTATATGTTTTGCCAGAGAACATACCCTCTTTATTCAACTACTCCCTTCACGACATGAAACAAATTGTCTACTTAATTTAGTTTCGTTTTTATTAGTTCAACCAGCTGAACTGGTTCAATCCTATCAAAGCGTATGTGCCAGCACCTGATATTTCTAAGTAGCTTTCATTGACAATTTATGGCTGTCATAGATGATACGATATTGAAGGGGTGTGTATATTATCGCACATGTTAGTTGTTAATATGCTTGCCTTTGTTAGTGGAGCATTCAAACCCACGACATATCACTCCCTTCTATCCACTTTTACCACCAAACCAACTTTATATCTCCGTTGAAGGTATATATTATTTGAATTGTTTTAACATATTCATATTATAGAATAAATTAGTTAATTAAGTATCAAATCTCGTGCATGTATGTATTTTTTCTGAATACCACTGGGAGAAGTGAATTTTGACCTTTTGGACCAGGAAATTTTTAGACAAACTGGAAAGATTGAAGGAAACCTTTAATTCATAAGTTCTTTACTATTTTGATTCTTGTAATAATCCTCTTCCCTGATGGAAATGACTACAATGTGCTGATTGTATACTGTTCATTACCAAAATTTCCCATTTATTCCATCTCATACCTTTCTAATCACATTTAAGATATGCTGTATTCCATTTTTCTTGACTCATTCATAAATTATAGCCATGTAGGGTGGCGGTAAATACTGTATAATCTTTGAAATTCTTGAGTAAGTGCGTCAGTAGTGTGCCTTTGACATATTGTATTAATATTTTCTCAAACTGTATAGGAAAAAGCACATTGGCATGTTCCCTAAGCAGAGAACTGTATTCAAGGGGAAAGTTATCTTATGTCCTTGATGGAGATAACCTTCGGCATGGACTAAACAAAGATCTTGGTTTTAAAGCTGAAGAACGCACTGAAAACATTCGCAGAACTGGTGAGCTTGCTCCTGTAAACTAATGCTTTAAGTAAATGGAGTTACGGGAACTTGATAGTCAGTTTAATGTTTTAATTATTTGGTTATGTACCAAGGGTAGATCTTAGAGTGATATTGGTAGTCTATACCAGCATGATAAATATTACATTTTTGTTATCCCTTTGAGCAACTGATTAGTAACTGTCCATGCCCTTTTTCTATAAAAAGATGTATAGTTGAACGATTGAATCAAAAGGATGGAGGGTCTTATTGCTGTTGTGCTTTATCATGGCTTTTTGGTGCCCTCTTTTTCTGAAGTTGAAATATGGTAACAAATATCTGTTAACTAAAGTAGATGTTTCAGTAATGTAGGTGTTGTTTGCAACCAGAAGTACAGGTAAATTGTTCATATAAAGTGGAAGCCTATTACCAGACATATTACCATGACATGCCCATAACTAGTGTGTGTATGATGTTTACATATTACATATCTGATTTAATGATCTTCATATGTCATTTGCTTAGTCAACCATGCTTTGATTGTAGCAGTTATGTGAAGTCTAGATGCTTCATTTGAATCTCTGATCCATATTTCTTTGCCAACTTTGTTTTACTAATCAGAAAATTTTTTAATTCAGGAGAAGTGGCAAAACTCTTTGCTGATGCTGGTTTGATATGTGTTGCCAGTCTGATATCTCCTTACAGAAGAGATCGAGACACTTGCCGATCCATGTTACCTGATGCGAATTTTATTGAGGCAAGGCACCATGAAGCAATTCTTATCTTTTTTATTAGTTGGTCTACATGATATTTGATAGAGGAATGTATTGGCAGGTTTTCATGAACATGCCCCTAGAATTGTGTGAGGCACGAGATCCAAAAGGCCTCTATAAGCTTGCTCGTGCGGGAAAAATCAAAGGTGTGTGTTTCTCTCGCAAAGGCTTTGTCCTACCTGTCTAACATGAGTAAACTGAAGTGAGACATAGCAAGAAAGAAAATAAAATAAAAGAAGCCCAAAATTAAGCCTGTTCTGTATTTTAAACTTGGTTATATTCAATTCAATAATTATTTCAAGGAGGCACTGAACCCCACGCTTTTTTCCTTTACCTGTACAACATGCTAGAGTAATCACTAGTTTGGCTCATAGATCTTTGTGGTTTAGTGTTTTAGGTTGAGTATATTCAGCTGTCCGCCAAGGTATAGTTCATTAAGGGTAGTTTGTCTGGGTAGCTTTCAGATTTCTCACACGAATATTGAAAAAATTTGCAAACAATTGAACTTTAATTAGTTTAATGCTACAACCGGATTTCATATTTAATTATTCTGACTACGACATATGGAGTCATTCATTGAATTCAGATGAATACTAGTGATTTTTTCTAAAACTTTTCGTAATGCAATGAACTTATTTTCCTGGAGAGTGGAAAGCATTGTCTTTATGATAAAAATTATTTAAGAAAATTAAATTAGGGAGTGGCTAAAATGGTTTTGCTAGGGTGCCTTCTGAAAGTACCTATTGGTATGAGCTGGTGTTTCAGTAGTGACTATGACAGTTGGAAAATGGGTGGATTCTGAAAATATTGTGCTATGTTGATAATAAGGCTGTTTGTCAGAGATCAAAGTTGTGGCATGGTATTGCACCGTACACAGTTTATTTGGACCCATTCATAGAGAGCACGGATACTATTAACAGGTGGTTGTGATTCCTGTGTAGTTTAACAAAAAGGGTGGATAAAAAAAAACCACCCCTTGGTTAAACTTATTCCTAGAACCGATGCTTGTTAATCCCTGAGTCTAACCTCAGATGGCAATGTTTTTGGACAAATCCTTGGATTCAGATGGAATTTGGTTGCAAATGAAGAAAGTGATTAAATGAAAGCATCAACTGTCTTGGAATAACTAAACTAATACCTAAGTTACTGTCTCTTAACAGGCTAAGAGCTGACTTTCATAATCAAGGCCTAATAAATAATGTTGCCAGAATTCAGCATTGTATCCGAGTTATCCTAACATTTGCTTGAATTCTACTATACGGTATTTATGAAATAACTCAAATTGCACAGGTTTTACCGGCATTGATGACCCATATGAGCCACCCTTAAATTGCGAGGTACATGTTCCTGAAGCTTCTAAAGCTGTTTACATGCTGTGTAGTGTTTAACTTGCTGTAGCTTACACTATTATCCTTTTCCAGATTGAGATAAAGCAGGATGGAGGCGTTTGTCCAACACCAACTGTGATGGCTGGACAAGTAGTTACTTACTTGGAGAAGGAAGGTTTTCTTGAACATTAGGGGTTTGAAAAATGTGATTATCTCTAATGACGATGTTTCTTCTGTAATGAAGTTGGTGAGAAATCCTAGGAAGTGCATGTAGGAGACCAGTGAGAGGAAAAATGAACATGTAAAGTTCATCAATTATAAAAGAATAAATAAATATCGAATAATTGTTGCAAAGGCAGTGAGACTTCTGTTTTACGCAAAAAAAAAAAAAATATATTTTTTAATTTATTTAAGCTTAAAACATATACCAATTAAATTCTTTTTAGACTGCCAGTCTCTATATTTTCAATTTAAATGAGTAAAGTGCAATTATTACTGACATAATATTGATATAATTTAAATTATTTTTTTAAAATTAAGCTCATTAATAATTAATATATTGTAATTAAGTTAATTAAATTCTTATATTTAGGTTATTATATATTCTATAATTATGTAATACATAATTATATATTAGTATATATATATATACTATCCATAATAAGATATATTCAAATTATTTTTTTATATGATATCATGATTCTTTCTTCGATTTAGACATTTGATGTTGTGTTCTTATTTCCTTTTTTTATTATTTCCTCTTTTGCATATGTTTCAAGGTTCTCTTTGACGTTGTTGCTTCCAATTGTCCGTCATGTCTTTCCTCTATCCACAATCTGTTTTCGCAACCTTAATTTTTTCCTTCTCCAACTTGCATGTTACTCCTCTTCTTTCAGTTGTCATGAGCTCCCTCTTCCATTCATAATCATCTCCAACATTAGTGCACAAAACATATTGAGATATTGAGATGAATATTTATTTTGTTTGAAAAAAGGTAACACACGATCATACACAAATCTTCATGTCTCTTTCTGTGTTGACATTTTCATCAAAAACCTATCTTGAGTTTTTCATTATGATTTATGGATCAGTCTAAGCTTTTTGTGAACCTCCTTCTTAGACTATAAAAACGATAGAATTCAAATTATTCTTCTGAAATTAAATTAATTAATAATTAATGTCATGTAATCAAGTTAGTGTCACAATTAATAGTGGAGTTTATCATTTTTATATTTACTTTTTAAAGGAATTAGTTTTTAAAAATAAACATACAAAGTAAAATTTGCATGTTTTATAGATTATTTTTTAGTTTAAATTTTAATGAAACCATCTAATTGTATAAGTAATTTGAGTTTAGTTATTTATACAAATAAGATTATCAACATGCACACTTCAAATTCGATAGAAAAGTTTAAGCATCAAAATAAACAAAATATTAGATACTTTTTGTTTTTGTTTTGATTTTGATGTTTTAATTATATATTATTTCAATTTGAGCCAATATATATATATATATATATATATATATATATATATATATATATATATATATATATATATATATATATAAAAGAAAACATTGTAATTAGATAAAAAAAATAATTCAATTCCATCAAAATATTAATATTAAAAAATCATAAAAACTACATGAAAATCTTATTCATAAAAAGTATTAACAAGTGAAGTATTAATTCAAGCATGTAGTAAAAATTACTTATCAAATTAATCTCTCTTGTTTTAAATATACACATAGAATATTCTATTTATAATAGAAAAGATATGAACTAAGTCCAAAATACAAACATGAACAATAACAAACTAACTAAAGATAAATATGAGATAAAGATAATATATATAAGACTCTTCCTCAAGCGAGTGGATACAAATAGTATATACCAAGATTGTTACTAATATAACCAATAAAATCTTAATGAAAATATCCTGCACTTGAGTGATACCAAATTGTTAATGATTTACGAAAATGACATAGAAGACGAAATACCAACCCAGAAGACTCATCCTAAGCAACAAATTTGGGAGGTTGCTCCATATAAATCTCTTCTTACAAATCTCCATTATGAATGCATTGTTGACATCTAGTGGATAAAGAGGTCTTTGTTGAAGAGTTATGGCTATAAAGAAACTAACAAAAGTCATCTTTGTCATATATGGAAGAGTCAAACACATTGATGATAAAAGAGATATCAAAAGAGACAATGGAAGAAATCATGGATGAACATGAGAGAAAAACCTTAAAAATCCAAGATTCTCCGATCAAAGCACCTAAAAGAGTGACCTTGACATTTTAATTAACTGTCTCAAAAGAGACGGGACATGTGACCACACACGACTGAAATGAAAGAGGAAAAAGAGCGACCTCAATGCTCTGAATCACTACTTAAGAGGAAATGGGATGTGTCACCCCGCACGATAGAAAAGGGAGCCCTCCACAACTTTGAAAGACACTGAGAGTCTATAGGAGCTCCAATGAAGGTGTGTTTGAAAGCATAGTGGTCGCCTAGCTAAGACGATCAAAATCGTGTGGTTGCCTGTCAAAATTGGAACTCCGACGGTAATGACGCTAAACGACAAGTGCAATGGTAGATGAGACAAAATTTTTTACCTAAAAGAACCTTAGGCTCTTGATACCATGTTCAATATAGTAAAAACTATGTATGAGATTAATTTCCCTTATGTTAAATATACATATAATGTACTCTATTTATAATAGAAGAAATATGAACTAAGGCCTAAAATACAAATAAGAAATAATAACAAACAAACTAAAGATAAAAAATAAAGATAAGATAAAAATAATATATCTAAAACTTTCCAAAATACTCATATTATGTACGCCATCCAAAATACACATATATTAAGTTCATGGATTTGCCAACGAACTCACAAATCATGAAATAAAGGTAAATTTATCCCAACTCAAGTTGCACATCTACATGTCATGGTATGTGAAAACTCCTTCCTCATTTTCTAAGCACCTAATATCTAGGGATGACAATGAGTCAGATCGAGCACGGATAATGCCTACCCGCAACCTGACCCGACAAAAAAAAAAAATCCAAGCGCAACGCGACCCGCTACCTGCACGAGTACCTGCTTAAAAAATATCCGCGGGTATTTTAAAATCCACGAATACATGTGAATATCCACGGATATCCGCAAATATTTAGAAAAAATATATATTTTTATAAATTATTAAAATAAAATTTAAATAGAATTACAAAAAATATATAAAATATAATATAAATTAAATTAAATATAAATTAAAATTCAATTTTAATTAAATTTAACCTTGTAAAATATAAATTAATATTAATTTTAATTAAATTTAAGTTAATAAAATATAAATTAATTTATTTTTTATTTTTTGCAGGTAGCGGATATCCGCGGGTACGGATAGTATAGTACCCTCACTCGACCCGTTTATAAGCGGGTATTAAAATATCTGTTATCCGCGGATATCAATTATCCATCGTAGATTTTATCCACGAATATCCGCGAGCATATATTTTTTTGTCATCTCTACTAATACCTTAGTTTATATAACTTAAACCATTAGTAAATTAGGAGGTTTCTATTACAACATAGGTGTCAGCACTTAATTGACAACTGAGACAATGGTTTACAATGGTTCACACATGATTCGAGATGCATGACCTTTGGATCATACAAGTTCCATCAATTTTGATAAACATTTTAGAATAACATAACTCATTTAAATAAAATCACAAATCAAACAAATATAAAAATTTGTTTATTTTGTATATATAAAAACATACATATTTAATGAGTTAAATCGATAAGAAGAAATGAATAAAAGAAGATGAAATTAATTTTAGTGATAACATGTTTGTTTGAAAAAAACTTTATATTGAGTTTCATTGTTATTTTTGTTCCGAAAAAAGTTTCACTTAAACAAAAATAGAATAAAAAATAAGATTTGAGTTTCTATTTTATTTTCATTTGAGCAAAATTTCTCTATTTAAGTAAAAAAATACTAAAGAAATTGATCTTAACAACAAAATTAAACTAATTTTCAAAGATATTTTTAAAAACATTTCATGCTTATTGGAGAAACGAATATACAAGGTTGATCTTAGGCCTATAGAGTAAGTCTTAGCGAAGGTGTACAAGTGTTTTACAAAATTGTATGACTGTAAAAGAAACTTCTTTTTAGAAAAGGATTTTCTTTATATTATTTTATATAAAATTAAAACCATCTCAATATTATATGCTATTTTTATAAATAAGCTGATAAAGAAAAGAAATATATTAAGATTTTATTTGAGAGCATGGTATTTTATCAATTGTAAATAATACTTCATAGGATGTTTGAGCTTAAGGGTACATACATGTTCAAATACATACATGTGAACTTCACGAAGTTTTTTTCCACTAGAGTGTTTACATGATTAGATTATTTTACCACCCTTAGAATAAGTTTTGTTAATCCATGAATATCTTATAATAATAATAATAATAATAATAACTATTATTATTATTATTTATTATTATTATTATTATTATTAAGATTAAATATGTTTTTAGTCTCTTAACTATCAAACGATTTTAGATTTAGTCATTATTTCAAACTTTAGTACACTTTGATCCTTGTCCTTAAGGAAACAGTAACATTTCGTTTTCCAAAATTAACACCGTTAAAAAAAGGCTGAGTTAGCTAATGGTTTGTCACATGATTTTCTCTTTTTTTGAAACCGAGTTAACTTTTTTTCTACCTCGCCATCTTCACCAACACGAACCTCCTCCACCATGCCAATGTCGACAATTCTAGTTCCACTAGCATCACCATTGCCACTATTTTCAGAGAGTTCATTATCGCTTTCCATGTTTGTTCCTCCAACATTAACTGCTGTGTTGCCCCCATTTTGGCCATTGTTTCCATTGTTGCTTCCTGAAACACTTTTATTGATACAGATAAGGTTGTTTTTTAGGCTGGAAAGTGGATGTTTGGTACAAACATTTGGTTGAAGCCATTGCTAGTTCACTTATAACTACATATTTAGCATATTGTGAGCACAAAGCTACCAATGCCAGCCAACGCAACCCTATGGCTACTCCTCTTACGTAACCACCAACAATCACCAAGAACCATAAGCCACTGCTAGCTCACTTATAACCGCAGATTTAGCATACCGTCAGCACGAAGTTGCCAACGCAACCCCATGGCTGCTCCTCTTGCATAACCACCAATAATCACCAAGAACCAAAATTGTAAGAATTAGAAACCCTAACGAAAGATTTCTAAAGTAGAAATCTCAAAACGCTACAATGGCAAAAAGAAGAAATCCAAAACTCAACTTTGAATCCCTAAACCCTAGTTGCAAGATCAAAAATTAAGAACAAAACCCCAAATTTTCAAATTTCAGAACCCTAAAACGCCAAAACGGAAGATTCACTCCGTTGTCGTGCCAGTCTCCCTCACAACGACACCGTTGCAGGACGTCCTCGCCGCGCTCGCTACCAACGTTGAGTCTACCACGGTGAAGAAAAAGAGCAGTGGGTTCTTCCGTTGAGTGAGGGTGTTTCTCTTTTGTGCACGAAGAGAAGACGTAAAAGGAGGCTTTCGCGGTCGTCGGTGATGAGTCTGTTGACGAGTGGCGACGTCGGCAAAGCCTTTGGCCGATCGGAGGGGGTGTTGGCTCGGTGGATGTTGGCTCAGTGGGTGATATTGTTCTCATGGAGAAAGAAGAGGGGATGACCTTGTTTTGCCTAAGAAAGAAGAAAAACAAGTTGCGACGACTGCGGATAGAAGAAGGAAACAATGACGTTATTGAAAAAATCCAACGCGACAAACATTAAAAAGGACAAATGTCATCACACCTAGCGAAACATTAACGCCATTAGTTTTGGAGGACCAAAAATTAAGATTTCCTTAAAAAAGATGACTAAAATGTACCTTGCTTTGAAAAAGAAACGAAAAACAAAATTGATAATTGAAAAAAAAAACATATTTAATCCTTCTTATTATTATTATTATTATTATTATTAAATTATTAAATTATTAAATTATTGTATTGTTAAAAAAAAATAAAGATAGATAAATAAGTACTGATGTATACAGAATATTAAACTAACAAAATCAAATAATTAATCATAACTTTAACAACTGAATACTTACCAGGCAAGTAAAAAAGATTATAATTTTTCTAAAAATTAATAAAATTTAATAACAAATTCCTTTTACAGTCTATGTAATATTTATTAAATTTAAAATTAAATATTTAATATTAAAATATCTTCCTGCATACTTATTGTCGTTCCTCTTTAATATGTAATTATTTCCAAAATAGTAAATCAAAATTAGTAAATATAAGGAAAAGTTGAATTCATACTTTTGAAATAAAGAAGAGGAATGTTTTGCCATCTCCTTTTAAGATTCTTTCAATCATACCACTATAGCGATTTAAAATATATGTTTCTCTTATTTCTTTCCAATATTTGTATTTCTTCTTTTTCCTTTAATCATATTTTTATCTTTCCTTCCCTTTTTCTCTAAACTACTCATATTTTCTTTCAAATATTTCTTTTTCTATATTCTCTATTTTCTTCTTAATGCTTTGCTTTCTCTTTCTACTATTTGTAATAATCTTTTATTGGCATCCCACTAAAACATTAATGAAAATTATGTTCATAAACTACATGTTTAGAATATTTAATGGAACTAGTTTTAATCCTTGAACTTGATATCTTTTTATGTTTGTCTTCCTTATCAATGATTATAAATTTCTTTTCAAACCTTTGTATTCTTAAAATGAGCATTCTATGACATTCATTTTTAAATGAAATCATGCTTGCAAAAGGTTAGAAAAATAAGAAATTAACACAAATGATTATCACAATTCAAAGAAATATATGGATCTCATCACTCAAATGTTTATACTCAATTCATTTATGTATTACTATTGAAAGGTTATGAAGTTGTTTTTCTTCTAAATTTTCTCTTTAATTATGAAGAAGAACTCCCTGCTAATCTATCAAGAAATTATTTTTAAAGTGAAAGATGAAATAAATTCAAGTACACTCAAGAGATCAAGAAAAAAAAAACTTATAAAATAGACCAAAAAAAAACCAACATATTAATAAATTGGGCTAAACCCCAAAAAAAAAAGTAACAAAATGTGAGACAAAACTATAAATGTAGAAAAAAAAAACAAAAAGTTAAAAAAAATGAAAATTGTAAATAAATAATCTATAGCTTCCACAAGAAATTTCTAAAACATAAAAAGCAAACAACTGAACAAAAACAAGTTAGAAGACATGAATCAAAACTACTTAGATGATTGAAATTAATTTTAAAAAGTTATTCTTTAACCAAAAATTAAAAGACAAAAACACTTTAGAAAACTAAATAATTGTTACCAAAGCAATTTTTATTTTAAAAACAAGGAAAAACAAAATATATCAAATCAATAGAGCAAGATCCTTGTACAACTAAGCATGAAACTTTTTTATATACTACCTATTATACCACAATTATCATTAATAATAAATATATATATAAATATAAATATATATATATAAATATAAATATATATATATATATATATAAATATAAATATATAAATATAAATATATATATATATATATATATATATATAAATATAAATATATATATATATATATA
>NW_014543262.1:2708355-2831494 GCF_000741045.1 Vigna radiata var. radiata | reverse complement strand
ATATATATATATATATATATATATATATATATATATATATATATGAAACTGAGTAGAGTCATACATTTATTAGCATTATGCATGTTCCATATTTACAAATAATCTGTAATTACAAAGAAATGGCCGTTTCATTTAGAATACCCAAGTTGATAAAGAAAAAAAAAACTAAAGAATAAATAAATGCAATAAAATTAAATTATTTTCCTTAAGAACCAACCAAATAAATTAACCCTTTCTCGAAACCTTGTCCTGTCATCGCTCATCTCATCACATTCCAGAAAAGCGCGTCCGAGAAAAGCATAATCCAAGTCGAAAAGGTCCCAAACGTGCAACTAACAAACACGGCCTTGTCCTCGAATAGAGCTTGATTTTGATTGCGAAACAAACACGGATCAGGGTGGAGAAGAAGACGAAGGAAGCAGAAAACGACGACGTAGATCGAGGATGGTGCTGAACAGCAACTTGGTGGCGAGAGTGGCGCACGCTTCAGCGCATCTTTTCCAATTCATAGCTTGCAATCCCGAGAGGCTTAGCAGCGACGTCGTTTTGCACCTCCTCTTCTGCCTCCCTTTCCACTACCTCTTCCGCTCTCTCTTTTCCTACCTTGGCTATCGTCATCCACATTCCGATTGAGAATATCCTCTCTGTATGTATATATATTTATATATTTATATTAAATGTTTATTGATATTCTATTTCTCTTTATCCTCTTGCCTGCTTTTAGGTTTTTGCTTTAACTCATTTGATTTAATGCCGTTTGTCTGATTAATTTTGTGATTTGGATATTGTTGAAGCAAGGTGAGATGAATTAGTCTGTTTTATTTTTGATTCTGAATTTGTTTGGTAAGAACAATGATGAGCTAAGATTTTGAGTTTGAATTTTATAGATAGAGAAGTTCTGATTCGAAAGAAAAACAATTTGTCAAACTATCCTGCACTGATTGACCATCAACTTTGTGGATTAGTACTTTCTTCTATCCATGGTGAAAAAAAGTACTAATTTATTATTGTTGTTGTGGATTCTTTGTTTTTGTTTAATGATTGTACAAAAGAACATTTAGGTAATGGCTGCAAAGTTGAAGGGTTAATGTCTGCAGGACTTGATATATCAGAATGATTAAAAATGTTCTCTGTTTAACTGTAAAAAAAATCTCTTTGAAATTTTTTTAATTTTGGGTGAGTCAAAATTTAGTAATGAAGTAGGGTTTTAGTTTTTGTTTTCTTTTAAAATTATCTACCATGAGAAAATAGATGTGGAATTTTTTTTTCTTCTCTTCAGCTCTCCATGATTTTCCTTTATTCAGATTATATGCAATCGTACTTCAGCTCTTTCCTACTGTTTTCCCATCTTGAGACACACAAATCAGTTGGTTGGGTACTCAATACTCATGGGTGAGGCAGGGAAGGTAAAGGGTAATAAGCTTGAATTATGATGCCGATACTTTTATTATTTCATCATTTTTTTAACACTGCGTTATTAAGAAGTGAGATTGTACAAATGACATGTAATGGTTTTAATAGATTTTGTGTGTCCTTCTTGTTAGAGAACACTGTAGGTTTTGAGAGGGGAAGGAGAAGACTAGATTGCAGGGCTTATTGTCTCTTTTTCTTTCTCTCTCAGTAGAGAATCCAAATTCCTCTGGAAATATTGTATGACGATCATAGTGAAGTGGATAATGAGCTACACTAAGCAATTTATAAAATGATTATAATGAAGTGGTAATGAACTGTAATAACTTTCTTGTAGGGTATGTTTGGCTTCCCATGAACGACACCATGCATGTTCTGTGGTATTCCAGCCATATCTTGTTACAAGTGATCAAAGCTGTGTCCTTCCTGCCTCCCATGCTACCCAATTCTAAAAGTATTTGTTTCGAAAGAAAAAGTAAAAAGTGTGAGGTGAAGAAAACAAGAAAAATGGAATAGAAAGTAAAATTATTTGAATAAAAGGAAAGATACTTGAGAGAGGAGAACATAATGAAAAAAATTATAAATAAGTGACAGTGGTTTGAAAGAATAAAGTATAGATTATAACATATAATATTAGTGATAGCCAAATTGTTATTATTTTTAAAATGAAAAATAAAATAAAATATAAAAGAAAATGTATAGTGTGTTGATATTGTTGTTTTTATGAAAATAAGAATATAATTGATTGGGGGTAACAACATAATTTACTGTCTTTCAAAAGAATGGTTTGACAAGTTTCTTCTTATATAAAAATTTGGGTTATGTATAATTGAGTATGTGTGGACCTACATAAGTAATGAAGTCACATTACTACATAGTAGATTATTATACATGATACATATTGCTATAACAATTAAGGATGTCATTGTTGGTTTCTACAGACCAAATGCCATTCTTAATTAAGATTTTTTAACATTGTCTGTCAGTTTTACCAAGACTCCTCCACGTCAATCTAGCATGCTTGATATATATAAATGAAAAAAAAAAATGACTGATATAACTTTGATTTCCTTCTTAATGAAGCTTGAAACAACCACGTGATACCAAATACAATTAAGATATTTTAACATTGTCATTGTGTATTTCTAGAATTTACTTTGTCAATCTTCTCATCTAACAACTTGCAGGGTTCCTCATGATTAATCAGCTAATTTGATCACACAATAATAAAATTTATCGTGACAGCTCAAACAATGTGTGTTCTTCCTTCCATTTGCATAGTACCAACTATGGAAGTAAACAAAAGTATGATGTAAGAACAATGTGACAGTGGATTTATATAAGGTTTGAGAATGAATCCACAATATACGAGATGACTACTTTAGAATTATTAACAATTATTATCATTTGCAAGCAAGTAATAATCTATAGTGTTTTAGTTTTAGGATAATTTATGGGTTGCGTTGGATCGGGATAACCATGATGGATGTAAGTTTGACTGTATTTATTTTTTACTAAAAATTCATACATAATCCTGTTTTTTTGTTTTCTATATTTTTTTTGGGTAGTGAGTATTTTGTATTTACACTCATATTCTAAAACATTAATAAAATTATTCTACAAAAAATAATTTGGTTAACCACACATTAACTACAATATTTAGATAGGTTAATTAACCACATATTATCATTGTATTCAGATCCAAACTAAACACTTTTAACACATAACCAGCCATCTATCGGTTAAGAAGGACAGGAACCCTTACACTAAAATATGAACACAGAATATTACGCAACAAATATTTATGATCGAAACACTTATAATTGTTATACTTGTATTAAATATTTATCTCTATAAAATAGTCAAATTTGGAATTAAGAAATTACAATAAATTTAACCTTTTTTAATTTTTCCTAATTTATATAAATTGACCTTCAAATTTCCCATTATGCAAGATGGACTAGGTTTATTAACCCGCAAGTTAATTTTATACAAGTTACCTCACAAAACAAGACAGGAAAACTCACATTTTGAAATAACACCAATTATGCAAAATGGACTAGGTTTGTAACAATTCAATTCACAAAACAAGACTGAACAAGCCACGTTGCAGAGTAACACGTGCAAGTTTGATTTGAGGAATCACCTCACCAAGATTTTTATCAACTACGATCTAAGATAATTCATTATGCTACTTTTAAATTAAAGAATATTATTTATCTTTTATATTAGTGGTCGTGCATGAAAATAACTACTTTACCCTTTCAAATCTTTCTTAAATGTGATCATTAAAATTTATTTTCTTTTAAAATTAAGTAAAGCACAATATTAACATGTTTTAGTTCATTTATTACATATTAACATGAGTTAGAAGGAATGCATGCATAAGTTTTTTCATTGTTAACCAATGAAAATAAACGCCGTAATATTTTAAGTATTTTTTTATATTTAAATACTCCTATGGGGTGAAAACAAAATATATCTCGGTGACTAGTGATTAGAATTAAAAATTATTACATAAACTAAAATAAGTTTTTGTCAAGTATACTCCGATCAACAACAAATTGGTTTTTAAAATCTCTAGAATTCAATATCATTGGATTAACTAAAATAATTTCATGTAAGTTGATTATAAACTAAATTAATAAATTTATCATAGATTACACGACCATGTAAATATATATATTTTTATGGAAACCATGTAAATTTTCTTTTATTCTTTAAAATTATTTTAAAAAGAAAATTATTTGGTCGGAAACTTGTCACCAAAATACTTGTGTTATGTGTCGGAGTTGAAAGTGCATTGTACTATTTCACTGTTAGTGGTAAGGAGAGTTTGGTACACAAACTACCACCATGAAGAGCATGGTGACGCCATTGACGAGGGTCTCACCCTTTCGTCACCGAAATGGCCATAATACCCTTCCCTTCTTCTCTCACGCACGCTACCCTTCCTCACCAAACTTCTCTTTCTCCCCTCTCTCTCTCACTATTTCCATGGCCGCTTCACCCAAATCTTCCGCTCCGGTACCTTTCTGTCCTCCTTCTTTCATATTTTTCTTCCACCCAATTGAAGCATAATTAGCTTGCACGCTTCAAAATTTAAACTTTGCATCATATGATTGGAATTTGGATTTTTTTGTTTAATTGGGTATTGGGGTTTCTGAATATCTCATTGATATGAAGTCTTTGTTCGTTACGTGATGATCACTGTGCGTGAATAAGTAATAACAGTGTGTTGTTGATGGTCTAAAAAATCAGGCTGTGCCGCGTGGTGATGCCAACATCGACAAAGATGGTGTATTTCAATTGATTCAAGCACATCAGGTATTTCATATTGGTTCTCGGTTCAATTCAGTCTGTTGCGTGTGAACTTGGAAGTGGTTGAAATAGAATGAATATTTATGGGTGTTATTGGTTGTGTGTTAATTTATTGGGGTTGTTTTGGTATGATAGGAAAAAGCTGCTAGACTTTCTCCAATAGAGGAAATTCGAACTGTCCTTGATCGTAGCGTTCGCGGGATGCTCTCTACATTCTCCAAGGTTTATCTATTTTCCTTAAGAAATCTGATGGTAAAAAAAGATAGCTTTAAATGGAAAAATGCTGAAAGTATCTTTGAGCATTACCAATTCTGAAAGTCTTTTAAATGGAGAGAGGAAGTTTTGCCTTTCTCGAAGTTTAGTTCTGCCCTTTCTTTCGTGGTCAATTATTCAGTTATTACTGGTATTAAAAGACTAAGGGGTCTACAAACTTTCCCACCCAAGTAACATGAACAAAATTCAAGTTTGGCAGAGAACTGAAAATGAAATCCGGCTGCCTTCTGAGTTTGTCTTCATATATTTGACATGAAATTTTATTCGTGTTTTATTGGCACAATGACTTAATCTTCTGATTTTTAACAAGCAGAAGTTCGATGGCTATCCATCAGGGTCTATGGTTGACTTTGCATGTGATGCAAATGGATATCCTATATTAGCAGTGAGCGATCTGGCAGTTCATTCCAAGGTTTTTCCTTTTTCTGTTCTTCCTTCGAAACTTCCCTGTTGTCGGAAAGTGACAAATATAAATAATTTAAAGATTGAAACTGCTTCTTGTTGAGAATTGACTTCAAAAGAAATGGAATTTGGTGTTGAATGCGGTTTTTATGAACTAGCTTGTATATAGCGATTCAGTACATTGTGCTGAATTTGGCTTGTACAATACCACAAGTTCAGTTTGAAATCCTATTTTCCGTTTCCTCAACCAGCACGTGGTCTTGTTAACAATTATTACCCATAAGAGCATCTGTTGCAACCAACACCTAAGCAGTTACAAGCTCGCTTCCATTGCTAAAGAGGTGTTTTTATGCAGGACCTAACTGCCAATCCTAAATGCTCATTACTTGTGGCTAGAGATCCTGAAGATAGGACTGATTTAGTGATTACTTTACACGGTGATGCTATCACTGTAAGTTATGGTCTTCTGTTTATTTCCCTGATATACATGATTTATGTGTTTTCGTTTCCATTCACTATTGCACATTGGATTATATAATTATTATACTCCAATAACGTTATATGAAGGCTTTGCAGTTTAAATGCATTGCGGATTTTTTTTTTCAGGTACCTGAAAAGGATAAAGAAGCTGTTCGAGCTGCATATTTAGCAAGACATCCCAATGCATTTTGGGTAAATTTGTTCATTGTTCTCCTCTGTAACTTGTATCTTTACCTTCTTCTTATCATTTTTGCATTGACTACACTAAAAGCATCTGATATAACTACCTTTTCCTTCTTCTTATTGCTTTTGAATTAACAACTCTAAAACCTTCCAATATTGAAGGTTGACTTTGGAGACTTCAAATTCTTGCGCATTGAACCGAAAGTTGTACGATTTGTGTCAGGTGTTGCTACAGCTTTGTTAGGATCAGGAGGTTTGTTAACCATGCCATTCTTGTTGGTTTCATTTGATGTTAATGCTATGAATGAGTTTGGATGGGAAGGGAAGGGTGAATTAAGTTTTCATATAAGTAAACTTTTAACTATTTAATTTTCTTAAAACTAAAGGATATAGTGGAAGATAATTGTGCAAACTGCTTGTCACCTTAGTAAAGTTGAAAGCAGTTTATAAGAATAATGCATAATAGTTAGTTGTCAGAATAATGGAGGTTAATTATATTAGATATGCTGGGCAGCTAAAGTGTTATGGGAAGGGAGTTAGTTTATGCAGGAGGATAGGGTAAAAGAGGGAATGGTTGAATGATTATTCATTGTGGTTTAAGCCTCGAAGGTAAGAGTAGTTGGCAGGCAATAAGATGAGCTTTAATTGTTAGATTTGTGGGTGTTTGGAAATCATGATGTTGGGAGAAAGCTCTTCTAACATGATCTCTAAAATGAGTAATATTCATTGTTTAATTTAAATTGTTTTTTAATCTTACCCTACTGATATTAAGAGTGGTTTCATCCTTATTTTCTCACTTTAGAGACTTTTTCTCGGATGAGTTTTTTTTTCTCTCTCTTGATGATGATGCATTCTTTGCATCATATGGGATGACACAGATCATGTCTTTCTAGTAGGTTTCTTCAAATTAAAAGTGTAATGGTTTGCATTTTGTGGTAAATTTTGTTTCTTTAATATCTACATAAGTGTTGTTGATCATAATGCTAATGGCATCAAAATTGAGTGCTTTCTCTGGACAATAATTGAATTTCACGCGTTCTCTATATTATCTTTATGTCATGCTTTTTTTTTATTTGTTTTTCAGAGTTTACTGGAGATGAGTATAAATCTGCAAAAGTTGACCCCATAGCTCAGTTTTCCAAGCCAGTGGCGGTACTGATCTCTGACTGATCATCATGTCACACATGTGCAGTGACTTTCAGAAGTCGGTCTTTTTTTTTTCTAATATAAGTTGTGTTTTTAACAGTCTCATATGAACAAAGATCATGCTGACGATAACAAAGTGATTGTGCAGCATTGGACCTCAGTTCCAGTATGACATCTTGACCATTCCATTTTATACAACATAGATAATAAAAGAGGCTCTTTTGTTCAATTGTTAATATCGTGTAAAATTACTTTTGTTCCATATGGTCAGGCATAAGAATCTATGGTCTATAACATGAAACGATATGTACTGTAAGCAATATACGGACGGACCCAAATCCTTGCTCCTGGTCAGGGGTAGGGAGGGCCTGATCATGTTCAGCCTTAATTTAACTGAATTGATCATCATCATCATCTGCAGGTGGACTTTGCATACCTTCTAGATTTGGATAGTCTTGGTTTCAATGTTAAGGTACTGCCTTCATTAGTGATTCATTGACATTATTTACAATTCCATTAGGAACTATTTATAAAATAATTTAGAATTCACTTATAAATTTGAGAAAGGAAATCTTCTATAAGTTGGTCCTTTCAATAATAATCTTTTATCCTCACCAACTGTGTTTTAATTTTGTTCGAGTTTGAATGTGTACCTTATTAATTAGAAGAGTTGACCTTTTTGCAGGCTGGTTATCAGGGTGATACTTTCAAGCTTCGTGTACCTTTCCCTCGACGTGCTGAAGATAGAAAGTGAGATATGATATTTGATATGAACTCCCATCTCCTGCATAAAATGACATGTGACATGTCTGCCTTCATGAGATCAAATATGCTTATCTGTTTTCTAGTTTACTAATGCAATTCTATGCTCATCTGAACTTTGATCAAAATGGGAGCATTACTGTGTTAGCCTAGGCTTTACTATTGTTGATTTAGTCAATTAAACTTGCTGCTTTCAATCAGACAAATTCTATTTTTCTAACTATTATCATCCTTTTGGGATGGGATTAATCATGCCGACATGGGTTTCTGATATGAAATCAGGAAAAAAAAAATCCTTTCCTGCTGCACGTTGATTTTATTTCATGCAGAGAAATGATTCCTATATTGTTTTTTTCTTTTAGGGATGTGAAGACTCTCATTGTTGAGATGCTTCAAGCTGCCAGGCCTAAAGCTGAATGATGACTCCACAGATCAATGATGAAGAGGTGCTCATCCAAAATTCATCTAATCTTTCAATTCAATCTGTGCTTCATCCTCCTAGATTAGTTCACCATGCCTTGCTACTAGATATCCTTATGCCAGATAAATATTTGCATACTTACTGCTAAATTTTTTGTCTGCTACTTACCAACTCACAATTCATGCCTTTGGTATACGTAATTGAGTTGCCTGGTTTTGTGGACAAAAAAACGTTTTCTGGTATGAATTGAACTGTAACAAAGCCTGCTAAAATGTAAAAAAAAGTAGTGAAGAAGACTCTTAAAAGATGGGGTATTATGAAAGGTGCTTTCTGTTCTCATCCCTTTCTTTTTGAAATGCTGCAGCACTTGCCAGACATCCTTCTTGTAAAGAAGAAAATTATACACATCGAAAAAGGAAATGCCTTTATAATTTCCAAAAAAGAAGACTTCAAAGCAAATGGTTGACTTTCTTTATTTCTTGTATATACACTATTTGTTAATTTCATGAGGAAAAGCACTTCAAAATTCAGATTGTGTGATGTTTCTCAAAGAAACAAACCCTTTAATATACATAAGTGATTTTATATGAATTTCTTCCAGATGTACTATTGTTATGAATAAACCCTTTTGAGGAAGAAGAGTAATTATTTTACTTTTTGGTACATGCATCAAAAAATTGTGAGCTAGATGTCGTGCCATCACCCAAACTTTCTTTGAATTTGTGAGCACGTACCTTGATCTAATCACAAGTTCAAAGGAAATGAACACTTAATAACTAACTACATTTGTGTTATGAGAGAAAGTACAGCGAAGTCACATCTGTTTGTCTGCTGTGATGATTTATGATCTTTGACATAATGGGAACACAGTGGCTCTTGCTGAGAGAATGTTATGTCTATCAAGTTTGCTAAACGGCCAAGGACTTAGCCCACTTTTTAGACATAGCTACTGATGTTGCTTATAGAGAAAGTACTGTTGGAAGTTTGAGTGGTTACACCTAATGGATTCTACAACTTGTTATAATTTATATTAATGTTTTGTTTGAACTGGACAAGAAAAAGAAGAAAAGAAAAAAGCAATGAAAGGTAAGATTGTCTGAATTGTGAGAAAGAGTGAAAATAATTAGAAATTGAAAAGAAAAACATATATATAATAATAAAGTATTGATGATATAATCACTTATGTGTTGGAATATAATCATCTCAATCAAGGCATAACAGAAATCTTTGTCTGGTTTAAAGAACTGGTGTTTGGAAAACCGTTTTCCTGGTATGAACTTACAAAATACATAACACGTTTGTATAAATCTCTTAGAAAGTGTGAACATCTGTTACAAGTGTGAAAAGCAGTAATCGAACATACTATTAATAAATTTTGTTGTTCTAAAATATATGTTATGTGTTCACGAAGGTAATTCAAACACAACAGTTAATTTAAGTTTCGTCCTTTCAGACAATATATATCATTGTTTGAAAAATAAAACACTGCATATAACAATTATTTGATGTTTTGTTTAAAGGAAACAGTTTTAAAATCATAGACTCTACCAAATGATCTTTCGATAAAATGATAGGACGTTAATGGAATGCGATGTTTAAACATTTTAAAGTAAAATGATTTGATAAAGTAAATAACACTAAAAAGATAATTAAATTGTTCTATAAATAACTTAAACCGGAGAGATATTTGGGAAGTGCGCACGACGAAAGCACAGTGAGTTGAAACAAAGTCCTTTTTACAGTGTCTCTTTTAAAAGCAACCAAATGGAAAATGGTGCCTTCAAAGCTGCAAAGATACACGTTTATGCAAGCTGTCTTGGGTGTTAACAAGTCAAAATTTGATATTTTGTCAAGTGTTTTACTCTTACTATATAATCTTTTATATTCAGTATTTTCTTTTCAATGACAAAAGGTCAATTTTCTTGGCAAGTGACAAGAGATAGCCTACATTTTATCAAGTTTCATATCTAGGGAAGAACTTAGAGACAGATTTCTTGTCCCATTGTAGCTGAAAACAAAAGCCGACCAAAGACCAAAAGGGAAAACATTTGCTGCCCTTTGTTTCTTTCTTTCTTTCATCGATCAATTTCTGGCACCCTTTGTTTCTTATTCTTTTTTTGCTAATTCATCAGAGAAATAGTAGAAAGTGTAAATAAAATGTTTCCCGTGTTAGAACTACCTCACTCGCAAATGTTGTGAATCCCACAAGAGGGTTTTTTATTTATTTATTTGAGGAATCATGGATATTTCGGTGACACAGCCACTTCATCATACATAGGCTTAAAACGTTGAGCAATAGACCCTATTAGATTTTGTCTGTTGAAATGAAATTGAAGAGTTTCCAAATTAAAGAGTTAAATGATGAAAATGAAGATTTGAACTGGTGTTTAGATAGGCAGAACAGAATGAGTGAGATACCGTGGTGGTACACTGCTACAAGTAGATGATGCTTAATTTGGCATCATGCTACCATGCCCAATGATGGATATGCCTAAGGCTTAAAACCCTTCAAGTATTTCCTTACCTTATTAGTTATCCTATCTATCTTTTTATAACTTTCGAGGTTCTCACGGTCAAAAACTAAATCATTCACAACAACATCCCAGTCTTATGTCGGCAAACTAAAAAACTGTGGGGGCACAGCTTCGTATGCATAAATCATAAGCGGCTTTGCCACAAGATCATCCAAACTCCCAGCTAACCACTTTCATCACTATGAAGAGGGTTGCTTAAGGAGTGCAGACATCAGAAGATTCGGATCAAGGAGAGAGAGAGAGAGAGAGAGAGAGAGATGAAGAAAGATAGAAGGTGAGAAAAATAATTTTCTTAATTAATTGAAATGGATCGGATCGGATCTTACTCGTTTACAAAAAGAAAAACATGAGGGGGCAACATGCATGCCACACAAATATAAAAAAACTTGAATCATCATCTTCATCTTCATCTTCTTCAATGGAAACACCATCTCCAAAACATTCAGAGCTTTAAAAGGGCTTCTTTTTTTCTTCCTTCCCCCTCTAGTTCTTCCACCATCATTCAGAATCACTCTCCATGCTTCCCATGGCCTTCAACCCTCTTGGTCTCTGTATCAAAAAAAAGAGAGAGAGAAGATGAACAAGTTTCAGAATTCAGATCCAGTCACAAAAAATAGGGTAAAAAGGTAAGAACCCCACAACACAAAATGGCACAGCCACCAACCACTTACCTTCTTGTTACTTTTCTTCTCCCTCACTTCATATCTCTCTTGGCACATATCAGTCAACCACGCGCCAGGGCTCACCAGCTGTAACCCAACACCAGCAGTAAGAAACACAGGATAAGGTGGTGAGAATGAAGATCAACCCAAGCAAAACACCCACCACAATTTCCCCTTTTTTCCACCACAAAAACAAAATATAAAATTTACCCTTTTTCTTCTTTAGAAAGAAAAACTTACAAGTAAGCTTCTTTGGATGAGTTTCGCCCTCTTTTTGGGTCGCTGAGGAAGCTTGCAACCCTTCATGGCCAGAAAATCTTCCTCTTTCTCCTTGCTTGAAAGAGTGATGTAAAGCTTCGGCCACACTAGGGCTCGTTCCTCGCCGTTGTTACCGTCGCCGGCGACTTTTCCGCTCTCCTCTGCCGAACCCCTCGTCGTGTAGTACCGGTCCTCCTTCTCTGGCGACGCTGATTTCCTGGTCTCGCCGACCAACGACCGGAGAATCGCCCCATCGGAATTCCTGGAACCAAATTTTCTGTCATAATTCATAAATAAAGGAGAAAATAGGGAAATTTCATACATTATCGCAGAGCTAACAGATCCAATGTAATATCGTTCTGATAAAACAAAAACAAATTAAAAACGGTTACACCTATAAATTACACGCTTATCTCATCTGGGAATGGTAAAAAAAACTTGATTTTTCACATCAAAAATTGTTCAGGCGGTAAAGTTACCATAAATGAAAAAAAAAATACGACTTCTTTTTCTTGGTTGCTGCTTCTCGTCATCCACTGAGAATTCCCAGCAACCCAAAACGAAAAACACCAACACATTTCATTCCATCAAAAACCTCTTTTTTTTTTTCTGAAAACCAAACAAAACGAGAGGATAGTGAAAAAAAAAACGAAAATGAAAAGGGAAGTTTGTCCTTGATGTTGTGCTCTTCCTCTGCCCAACTTGAGGAGAAACAGCATCATTACATTCAATCAACAAAAATCACATCTTCTCTGGGAAACCCAACCAGAGCCAAAAAGAAAGGTAGGAGAAAATTTGAAGACAGTCTTTAGTCGATGTTGGTATTGTAAGCACCTCGTGAGGCGATTGGGTTGTTGATGATGATTATGAGAGGCTTCTTTCTCGGCCACAGTGACCCCAGAGACCCCAGAACGATGATCCAGTGCAGAACCAAGTTTCCTTCTGATTCCACCGTTGAGCCTCGTTGAAATCCGAGGGTCCTTCACCCTCACACATCTCAGCCGCTTCCTGTGCCCCCACTGCAAGAAAAACTCTGGCTCCGAACCCTTGCACCCTTTCTGGTTCCTCTCTTCGGTCTCCATACCTACACCACACAGAACAACAAAACCGCTCATCAAGCTTCAGTTTTTCACCATACAGAAAAAGGGGAGAAAAGTGGCAAATGGGGAAACAAAAACCCAATTCTGGTTAAAGGGCGTGTGTGGAGTGTGGTGGATTGTAAAAAACGAGATTCAGACGACGGGTGGAATACCAAACCGTGAAGAATTGCCTCCAACCACAAGATCTGCGTCTCTGAAGAAACAATCCTTTGCAAACAGATATTCTGGCGGATGAAAGCAAGGAAAGGGTCAGAAGAAGGAGCATGTGAAGAGAAGAAAAAACAGGCTTGAATGAGAACAACAACAAAAAAAGAACTCACAATGATACAAATTGACGCTGAGAGATTAAGGATATCTGTTTTCTTCAGCAAACAACAACAAAAAGAGGAAAAAATCACAGATCTTCTTCTGTATTAATAAATTTGCAAGCTTTTATTTTCCTTTGCACCCTCTGTATCTGTATGAGGAAGAAGTGGCGTCTGAAGCAGTCTCTCTCTGAGGAAGTTGAAATGGGATTTGAGGGTTATTCTCCTCTTCTCTCTTCTTCTGGCGTTCTCTTGTGTAATGGCCATTGTTGTTGTGTGGGTTTGTGTATTTATCCTTCTTCTGAAGTGATGGCAAAACTAGAGAGAATCAGAGCCGTCGGATCACAAGAAAAGGGTTTGGTGATTGATCACAGTTTTTGGGGGACCCACACCCTTAGACTCTCTTCCCTCTTTTCTTCTCAATAATTGTGTAAATAAAATAAAATTAAATAACATAATTATAATTTAATAATTTTCTAATAGTATTTTATTTATTTATTTATTCACGTTGGAGTGGGAGAATAGGATATCGATAAATGGGGTTGGTAATAAAACGAACCTGCTCCAATTCATGGATTTGGGCTTAGTTTTGGGCTGACATTTTGGGCTTAATGCTATTTAAATACTCATTTACAAAAATTGGCATATTTTGTTTTAATCATTCAAAAGAAACTTTGTCTTGACCTTTTTCTTACCTTCTATACATCAATTATTTATAGTAAAAATAATTCCTTGACATAAAAATAATTGAAGTAAATGTTGGGTTTCTATTTTTTTTTTCATATCTTTATAATTGTTTTTTTTTCTTTTTATCAAGAGAGTGTAAAAGAGGGTGAAATATGAAAACTCATTTTTCCATAATTTTATCTTCTTAACAATACTTAATAATTTATTTGCGTATATTTTAATTGTTTTTAAACTTTTTCATCTTTTTGTACATTAAACTCTTAATAAAGATTAAAACTTTCATGCATAGAATTTGTTTTTTTCGTATTCTCTTTTTAAATAATCAAATTTCTTTAAAAGATTTTAACGTCATTAATAAGGATAATTGGTTAAACATTTGCAAATAAACATCATTATAATTTGAGTCATGACGAGATTTCTATGCGACAGATATTATCGTCCCTTACAACTTTTCATAAATCTAGCCTTTCTAGATAAACTTATATTTTTAACGCTTATACATCACAGTTTTCATCAACAAATAGTAGAATAATAACTGTCAGATATTTACTGTCTTCAAGTCTCCAATAAAAATAATAATTTCTATATAAATATCATTATTAAAAATTTATTTGTAAGGGTTTTAAAAATATGAAATATATAAAAAATGTAAGAGAAATCTTGTATAAATCAATTTTTTGTTTCATTTTATTCATGTGATCTGTATATATAGAGAGTGAAATATAACATAATATCAAATATTTACCATGTCTATTTTCATTTTCTAAATTCAAATAATAACTAATTTCTAAAAAAAAATGTTTTTGAAACTGAAATATTTTTTCTAAAATTTAACTTAAATAAAAGAAATTAAGTAAATATTCCTAAAACAAATTAGGTAGATAGTTATCTTCCACAAGTAAATTTTGAATGACTCCTTACATTTTGTGATGAGTTGTTTTCAATTTATACGAAATATTTAAACTATTTTTATTGTTGGAAAATTTATCTAATTTAACTTAACTTTAAATTAAAATAAAATTATACATAATAGTCAATATTTCAGTTTAATTATTTTTGATAAAATAAAAATAACGTTATTATCAGTTAATTACACTTACCAATCTAGATTCAAAATTATTTCTTTAGGTATACATCAAGACTTAATTATATGTCATTCTCCTTTAGTGTTTTCATCTTGCATATATGACTTAAAATTTAATATGTGCTTTGAATAAATTACACATCAGTTCAAATCTGTTTTAAAAAATAAATATTAATTTGATATTTTTATCAATCTTAAAATATTTTCTACTTCTTGATACTTTTCATACTTACACTAATGTAAGAAAATTTAAATATGTTTACATTTATTTTTTATTTTATCTGAACAATTTTTATTAATAATGTTTATCATTCTCTAAAATTAGCACATATAATATAAATTATGCATATAATAATTATAAATAGTTATATATTTGTCATTATTAAATAGAAATGTAATAATAATAATCTAGTTCAAGATATGTTAGGTTGTTTTAATGTCCAATTCTCTTTTCCTTATTTAGATAATAAGTTTTTTTTTTCAAGTATCACGATGCTCTCTTTCGAGAAGCATTGAAGGACTTCGGTTAGAGAGTCTATAAAGATACTCTAATGCTTAAGTTAGTAACTTGTCCTAAAAAAGTAAGGTCGCAGTAAATGATTCTGCCTACTTACCTTGTGAACATGATCATTTATAGTACTTGGGTGGATCCTGTTTATTGAGTCTAGGATTTGTAGGGTTACTTTGTCTTAAGGTTTCTTAATATATTTAGTTATCTTTAGTTCTTTTGTGATTTGTTCTTCTTACTTATGTGAATCCATACTATAATATTGGTGCACGTGTTCCATGTTTGATACAAATCAAAGTGTCTACATCTCTCTATGGGTCGAGACCTCCTCAACCTATACATTTACAATATTATATATAAAAATAATTTTCAAACAATCTCCATTACAAAATTATTTTATGAAGTTTTGACCTTTTCTTTTTTTAACAAGATACATTATTGATACACTTCAATTAATGTTTTATTTAATTGATAATGCAAATAATTTTTAAAATATAATATAATATTTATTCTTATAGCTTAATATGTTTGGTAAAGAATTATTATCTTAAATCTTATGGTGTGTTTCTTTGTAAATATAGATTTAGGAAGAGTGACTTGATGAATTTGGACAAATTTAAAGGTAAAGTTTGTTATGATTTCTTTTAAAAGATTTGGAGGTGAAAGTGGATGAATTTAAAATGAGCTTGGGAGTGGTTTGACTATTTTGATAGATTAAAATGTAAAATTACTATTTTGCCTTATAATTAAAATTGATATATTATTGTTATTTTTATTATTATTTATTATTATTATTATTGCTATTATCATTTTTTATTATTGTTATATATTATTAACATTTTCTCAGGACAACACCACTATAGCTCCAGCAAGTACCTTAATCATACCTCTAATAGAACAACACAAATGTAGTTCTACCAAGTGCCTCAGCAGACATCCACAATGGTAACACCACAACATCTACAACAAGTGCTCTCACCCCAGAACAACACAATTCACACCAAGCTAAATAAGGGACACACTAAGTAAGACCAAACCAATGCAAATAGTGTCCACCACAACTCCAACAATGCCCAAATAGCTCCTACAACACAAAACAACCACGATAAAACAATCCAAAGTCATTGGAACCGATTTCAATGATAAGAGAACTGATTCCCACACACAAGCTTCATAGAATTAGTTAAGTAATTGAATCTCACACCTTTTAATATCAAAGAACCAATTCCATGACACCCAAAAACCAATTCTCCTTTCAACACAACCCTGCATTCCTTCGTGTGTTGTAACATATCTCACGTTCTATCACTATACTGTCACGCCTTTTAGGTCTTAAAGGTGCACATCTTACCCTAGCAAGAACCATGCAACAAACATCCCTGATCTCATATACCATTCTACTACTTACCTATCCCTAATCTCATATATCATTCTACTACTTACCTAAAATGACTTCATCACGAACAACACCACACTTTCATATACACACTTCAAGAACAAAGGCTTTAACATGAACAACACCTTAATTGAACAATACGTAAACATAGATGTTGATATATTTTTTTTTTAAAATAAAATGCTTGAATACCTCAGAAATCTCCTCCCATGAAGGGAGATTGTCTTAGATGGTAATCTCGCATGTCTGCATTTTAACTTGCTTTTAAATCTTTAAAGACAAACGTAAGACACACTTACTAATTTGTCCTACAAAATGTATCAGTTACTCTAAGTGAACATAACATTATATTATATCACTAATAAGGAGATTTTATAAAATTCATATTTAAATCTTATAAATCATAATATTTTAAAATCTACTTTCAAATATTTAACATAAAAAATATTTACATTGATATTTTCATATATCTAATCTTATAAGATTTATTATCAAATATTTAACATGAAAGTTATTTTTGTATTTATTTCTTTTCTTAATTTTTATTATACTGCATCTTTTATTTTGATGATAATTTTATCCTTAATATTTATTTTATTAGTTAAATGAAATACTTCAAAAATTCAACAATAATAATTTTTACTATTGATTTTGAATATTTTTATGTTAAGCTATTTTTTTTTTCACGCAGTAATTAATATACAAATGTATCATGAATATTTAACTTATATATTAGTTGTCCATAACTTTAACTTAATTGAAAGTATTTCAAGATTTATAACACTTTATATATCTTAAAATAAAATGAAAATCATATTTATTATAAAATAAAATCAATAATATATATATATATATATATATATATATTAAAAACATAATAATCAAAAACAATTTTTCAATTAAAATATTTCATCTACAAATAAATGAATAAAAGTATCATTTAAGTATTTAAATTTTAAAGTAATTAAATAAGTAACTTAAAATTGTAAATTTTATATATTTAAAACCAGTAAATAAATAAGTAAAAATTAATTAATGATTATATTTACTCAATAAAATCATACTAATTTAAAAAATTATAAAATGTTTTTAATAAACATATTCAAAATTATTAATGAAAATAACGTGAAATCAAGTACACCATTCAATATTAATAATAATAAATACTTAAATAATAACATAATCATATTCATTAATTTTTAATTTATATTCATTCTTATTGTTAAAGTTATTTTAACGAAACAGCATATATTCATAAATTTTGGTAAATTTATTTTTTCAATTAAAAATATAATTATATTTTTATTAGAAAATTAAATTTGAAACACAAATAGAAATAGCGTTTTGGTAGAAAAAGTTTCCAGAAATCTTACTTGGTGGTTAGGTTCTTAGTAGAAAATCATGTTTTAATTATTGGCTTCTATGATGTAAAACGTGTTTGTTTAACTTTTTTATAACTTCTTTCTAATATATTATAATTATTAGTTTAATTATATCTCCGTAAATTAAGAAGTATAAATATTTCAGTCGTATTTGATGTGATTATTAAATTAATAAATCAATTTGAAAATTTGAAAGAAAATAATACGAATTAAAGAGCAAGTGAAAAATAGTAGTCCAAAAAAGAAAATGACTGGGAAATTTGACAAAGAAATACATTCCAACTTCAATTCTTTTCATCGTTGAGATATTTTACATAGATGAATTTTATAAATGTGTTCTTATCTTAAAAAAAGTGATGAACTAACAATTAGTTAAATTAATTATGGTGTTTAAATTGCTACTCTTTTAATTGTAAAGATTAAGGACTCTTTTCATGAAACAAATGTACTTGAAAGAATAGTTGAAATCATTAATATAAAATTATATTAATGATTTAAAACAAAATATCAATAAAAAGTAATGTAATGAAATGTTTTATTATATTTAAAATCCATAATTTGATTTTATAATATAAAAAAATAAAATTCAATTGATTAATATCATATACTTGTATAGGATATATGACATGTATTTAATATTTAATATGTCTATTTTGAAAATAACAAAATATCATACGTGATATATATATATATATATATATATATTAGTGTGAATCCAAATTAAAATTATATTTATTATAATTGTCAAAATAAAAAATTATATATTATTTTTATCATAAAATTATTATTATAGTTATCAAAATAAAAAATTATATTAAATTAGCATATTACTTTAGATAAATAAAAACAAAATGTTGAATGCGTAAAATTATTAATACCAACTAATTATTTTCTTTAAAAAAATATAAAAAGAAGATTAGAATGTGCAATTTAGTAATTCATTAATACAGAAAATTAATAAAAAACAAGAATCCTATTATGCAATGTTTCATAATTTTATAATTTTATTGTAATTTAATTATCAAATTTTATAATTTTATATTTTATATATGTTTTAATTTATTAATTTTATATTTTAAAATTTTAATTTATTTTTATAATAATTCTTCTTAAATACAAAAAATTAAGATTTTCGTCATTATGATCTCTTGCAATAATATTTATGTAAAGGTTTAGAAAATGAAATTTTAGAAGTGATAATGTTTTAAAATAGAGAAACTTGATTATTAATATTAAAAGATTTTAATATAAATAATTTTTTTTTATGAATGAGTTTTATAATTTTAAAGTATATTATCTATTTAGAAATCACTTTTTTAGAATTACTAACTTCTCTTTACGATTTCTCGTTCTTTGTTCATCTGATTAAAACTGTAGGATTGATTCTTGGGATGATCTTTAATATCTACTTTTAATTTCAACAAATAACATTAAACGAAATAATGACTTAGAAAGAAGTGTGTATAAGAAAAGAAAACATAAACATAACTCTATGTTAACACTCAATTTCGTCCGGATAAGTAAATAAATACTTTTATTGATTATTATACTTCATTTTATATTTTATTATTTACTAAAACATATAAATGCAAAAACCTAGAAATGAC
This sequence comes from Vigna radiata var. radiata, assembly GCF_000741045.1. Taxonomy (NCBI): domain Eukaryota; kingdom Viridiplantae; phylum Streptophyta; class Magnoliopsida; order Fabales; family Fabaceae; genus Vigna; species Vigna radiata. The sequence goes on along the minus strand of NW_014543262.1, from coordinate 2,811,573 downwards.
ATTTCAGAAGTGATAGTGGTTTAAAATTAGTGAGACTCGACTATTTTAACATTAAAGAGTTTTAATATAAATAGTTTCATTATAAATGAGTTCATTATTTTAAGCACATCATTTCTCTAGAAACCACATTTATAGAGTTCTCTATCTTTTTTCTAAGAGTTCTCGTCCTTTGTTTGTCTAATTGAAGAACCGAGACTATAGGATTGATCTTTGTGGTGAACTCTTCAATTTGGATCGATTAGTTTCTCTGTTTGAGTAAGTTGAGTTTCAACCCTTTTTCTCTAGTCTTTTCCTATATTTGTTGCATGTGGGCCTTGCTCAGCTTGCATGTGTCTTTTGAGTCATTTGTTTGAGTCTTTGTTGATTAGTGGTTCTAATGGTTACCTTGATTGTGTTATTATTGTTCACATGAGCATAAAGAGTTTCCTATGTGATTGGAGGTGTTTTAAGCTTCCTAAAGCGTTTTGATAATCTGTTAGATAAGGGAAGCTAAATACCTTGTTTTAGGTTTTTAAGTAGTGTGCTAATATGAGTTTGTATGCTTGATTAACATTAAATGGATTCAGTATTTGAGTTTGTTGAAATTCTTTTGTGTTGTGGTATAATTGCTTGGTTTTGGTATGAAATCTTATTGTCTGTTATGAGAAAATTATAATGTGATTTCTTGTTAAATGGTACTTGATTGGTTGTCTGAATTGATGAAAATGAAGTAATCATCAGTTGATATTGTTGCTGAATTGTATTTTGGTAATAAGTTAGAATGCTGGTTGAAATTGGTTTAAAATTGGTTGTTTGAGAGGTGAAATTTTGTGGTTATGATGGTTGTTGAGTGCAACCAGATTCAGAATCAAAGTTGTTGGTTTTTGGTGTGGTGTTGAGTAACCATGAGTGGAGTTGAGTGTTACAAAGTTAGAGAACCACTAGGCTCTAGGGTGCTAAGTAGTAGACAAATTAACCTTGTGTGGTAGCTTGGATGGGCAAATTGTTTCACCACAAAGTGCAAAACCTACCAGAATTTGACATCAATTATTAGAAAGTGGGTTTGTAAGCCTAACTCAACCTCACAAAACCAGCTTGTAAGATGAGGTTTGCACCTCACTTATATATTATAATTTGGTCTTATCTCTAGTCGATGTGGGACTTCCAACACGCCTCCTTCATGCCGAGGTATAGACATCTCGTGCGTGATAGTAGAAATTGGGTGGTCCAATACTGACCCGACAACGGGTGGAATAGAAAGAGAAATGCCTACTTAGAACTCGCTAGGATAGGCTTTAACCATGACTCTGATACCATATAGAAAAGTATTTTGGATGAATTTATTTAATCATTGGATTACAATAGTATAAATATACAAATTTGATAACCTAATTGGGAAGAGTTAAAAGGGAATTAACTCCACCAATTTAATATCAATTATTATAATATCAATTATAATAATTGATATTTAACACTAACAATTAAACTAAATAAAGGAAAAATAAATATAAAAAAATTAGCTAATAAAGATTAACTATTACATATTAAAACTAAATATTATAAATACATGTATTTGGATGGTAAAGTCTAGTATTTTTGAGTGCATGTCTTAGAATTCATTGATATGGATGTTTATGTGTGTTAAAATCTATATAAATGTTATGAAAACTCTTTTGGTGTATTAGCTTACCATTTCTTTTCTATTTGTTTATTTGCTTATTTCTTGTTGTTTGCGATGACCATTTTAATGGTGTGAACAAATAAAAATGTTGATCCAGTGTAGAATGAGGGAGATGCTAAAGCTAGAAATGGTTAAGATTCTATTATGTTTAATTTCCTTATCTTTTGAAAGTTCTAGTGTATATTAGTTTATATATATATATATATATATATATATATATATATATATATATATTTCATGCTTAGAAGATGACTCTAATATAGTAGTTGTATTTATGTTAAATCTGGTTTTCTCATTGTTACTTTTGTCACATTCATTTAATAGTTTAACACTATTGAAATGAGACGTTACATTAAATATTGAATATTATAAAATAAATAAAATAATATCTAGTTTAATTTCCATTAATTGCTAATATATACCAAATATAATTTAAAAATTTCATAAAGCTTTGAAAATTTCTAATATATAAATTTAAAAAATTTCAAAAGAAAAAATGGAGGTCATGAGACCTTATTCCTTAAAAATATTTGTCATTTTTTGCGTCCATTTTAACACTGAATATACATTTGACAACTTTGTTTGTTACGTTAGTAAATCTAAATTTCTAATCAGATAAAGTAATCAAGATTATGTAAAAATAATTATAGGTTTATTCTTTTGACCATTTTTATGATATGTCTATGTTTTTTAAACAACTAAAGAGATATAAGTTGTACTTCAACTAAAGAATAATATTAAAATAAGAAATTATTCTATGATTATCTAACAAAAATACTTGAAAAAAAAAATCCATTTATATATATAATGACCAAATATTTGAATGTTATAAAAGGTTAAAAATTGATATGGATGTTTGAACTGAAATCAAAACACTATTTGACAGGTAAATATAATAGTGTTTACCTTTTTTATTTTTGTTTGAGGATAATAGTAGGGTTAAGATTTGAGTGAAAAATGCAGAGACTGAAAGAAAGTTGTGAAGAAAAATAAAGTGCAGGATAGAGCATGGTACTGTTTTTGCTGCAATAGGAAGCTCATTAAAGTTTCATGCCTACCACTGTTGATGACTTTATTGCTAAATAAGGCTCAGCCATTCCCAAAACTCTGACTATTCTTAATCTCCTTCCCTTTTTGCTCATTCGTCTCATTCCCTTCTAACTAGATCACTGCCTTATGTTTCTTCCACATCATAAATACTTACCACATCCATCATCACAATACAACAATTCCATTTTATACCTTCAATCACAAAACAAAGTTATCATTATATTTTGGCTGATCTAAAAGAACTGCTTCTTAACAAGTCAAACGTGAAAAAACATATAGAGACACTCATCTCTTCATGTTACGAAACAACCTTTTTTAATTACTAATACATTTTAGTCTTGTTTTATGAGAGTTAAACCAATTCTTATGATTCTTATCTTAGATAACTTGTTTTTTCTCTCAGGAATCCATAGCATGTTTCATACTCAATCCTTAATTAATGTAAGTTTCTAACCATCGTAAGTGACACTTGGACTACCTTCTTACTCGAAACATCTTCAATTATATTTTCTTTCTCCAATTGATATATAAAATTGACATCAAAATCTTTTTAAAACTTTTTCAATCTCTTATGTCTCATGTCTTGCTTCTTCTTATCAAACAAATACTTGAAGTTCTTGCAATAATATAAACATGTGAAATTGCATCCCATGGTGTCTCTAGATCTTCTAGGCTAACACTACCTTACAACTAGGATAATTCTTCTCATGGACTTTTAATTTTCTTTAAGCATAATCTACCATCCTTTTTCTTTTTTTTCTTTTTTTTATCCACATATGATGATGACAAATGCCCCAACCTTAGCTAAGTGTAGACAAGAAGTGGGCATCAAGTGTTGAGTGGATCGAAGCTCTTATCTTTTGGGTCAACTTTGTTTGTAAATATGAATTTTGGACTTTGTATTTTGGTACAGTAGAATATGGTTTTCTTTAGATCATATATTTAGGCTTTGATGTGTTTTGAAATTGGAAAGGGATGAACTTTATTTGTGCTTGGAGACGTATAAAATTAGGGTTTTCTACCCTAAAATGCATTAGCTTAGAGAGCAAGCTAGGTTTAGCTCTCCCTTTAGGTGCCTCATTGGATAGCATGGGATGTGTGACTTCTTGCATCTCTCCTTTTGGATCCAAAATTCAAATTCTATATTAGTTTTCCCTTTCATTTTTGAGACAATTTGTTCTCTTTGCTCCTATAAATAAAGGAATCTACTTTTGTAAAAATTATTCATGTATGTTAGTAGAGAAACTTTGTTAAGATAACTCCAAAATCATATTCTTTTGTAAATCAACCTAGGCTAGAGTTTTCCTTAATGACTTCCTATAGTTTCCTTCCTTGAAAATTAACGTAATCTCTCTTGAAAGCATCTTATCACCACCATTGCACCATCACCTTCTCCTTCTACATTGTTTTTGTACCTTCACTCTTCCATAACTTTAATTCATGACATGCACGTGAAAGAATGCTTAGAGATAAACTCATTGCAATCCAACCTGATATATTACACTAGAAAAGTTCTTCTATATAAAAAAATATCAAACTATAGTGAACTAGTCATCGTGTAATTCAATTTTAAAAAACTCAATTCTTACGTATATTTAAGTAAAATATTTAATTCTTAACTGATATTTAAGTAAAATATTGATAATTACGTTTTAACTATGGTAACAATATTATTATCATCATAAAAAAAAGCCCTTTAATAGATTTATAATAACTACTTAACTTCACATAACTTTTGGTCTTATGTTATATATGTTATGTAAACGTTGTCTTTGTAAACAATAAAAAAAAATAATAGAAGAGACATCTTATTCTAAAAACAACCAACAATATTTTACTTAATTATGTCACATCCCATTAAATTCTTCACTATAGCGGAAGACACCTGTCACACCCCTTTGAATTCCCTAGATTAGTGGGAGACCAGCTGTCAGTGCATTTATTTCCCCACCTTTGAGAATCGTGCAACAACAGGGAAGATGGACTTCTACAGGAAGTGGAATCCAAGTGACAGCACACAGAGTACAGAACACTTTAGTGAGAACCATGTGGCACGACCATTGATTTTCCCCATGGAAGTGGGAGGCAGAAATGACAACTGCATTTAATTCCCCGTCATCGTGAACCGTGTGACAGTAGAGAGGAATGGAAATTTTCAGGAAGTGGAATACATGTGGCGTGCAGGGAGTGGACCGAGCAGTTTTAATTGAGGACATATTTAAAGTCAGATTTTGAAAACCGGTGCCACTTCTTCATGCAGCCCTTCTTCTTCCTCGAGCTCAACTTCCAGAAAACTCATTTTTCTCCTCTTTTCTCTAGAACCTCAACCTTCTCTCTAAGATTTTGACCACTTCCTTTCCTCCGATCACCTTAGTCCTTTCAGAATAGTTCTTCCCGGTGCCAAACTCTTTCACTTGCACTGATCAAAATTTTCTTTGGACAACTTTGGATTTTGGGAGCCTTAGGAGTGATTGCTTAGAGACTTAGAAGAAATAGCTGGAATTAGAGGTAATGGGAGCTTATAAAAATTTAATTATGATTATGTTTTATGAATTAATGCATGATGGTTTGAGTATATGATTGATGTTGTATGATTTGAATTAAATATGGAAGTATGATATGTTGTTTGATGTAATGCATGTTTGATATTGGTATAAAATTGTACAGGTGTATTTAACTTAGTGAAATTCTGATGTTGTAACTGAGGGTCATTAGGACCGTTCGGTTTCTCCTAAAATGATTGGTCTTGGTTGAATCTCCTTTGTAGGAAATCAGTTGATGACCGATCGGTCTTATAAGAACTTATATAGATTCCCTTACTAAATTGTGTAGTCTAGCCATTTCAAATAAATTATAAAAGTTTGACTCTTAGTTGTCAGATCAGTATTAACTGTTTAGAATGTTCAGTCATACACTGAACGTTCGGTTTTATATCGATAATGTTTATTGAAAGTACTCGGTCATAGATCAAGTGCTCGGTCTTAGGAAGTACTCGGTCATAGACTAAGTACTCAGTTTGATGCTAATTATCTTTCCCTGGAAAAGCGTTCGGTCTTGTATTAGTAAAATTATCGTCGAGTGGTCGGTTTATACTAATGCTCGGTCCTGAGAGTGCTCGGTCTTGGGAGTGCTCGGTCTTGAGAGTGTTCGGTCATAGACTAGCACTCTGGTTTCTAAAGTTATCGGTCTTATATTAATATTATCTCCTTGGAAGAGTGTTCGGTCTTATATTGACATTTGATTCCCCAAAGAGTGTTTGGTCTTATACTGGCACTCGCTTTATTGAAGAGAACTCTTGTTTATATATATATTAAGTTATTCGGCCCAAATTGTAAAATACTCGGTTTTGTTAAAGATAACCTGTTATTGAACGTTCGTCCTTTCTCATGAATTATTTACATTTCTTGGTCTTCAATAGTGCTCGGTTCTCTTCTTTGCTTGACCGTTCGGTCATTTGCTAAGGTTCCTTCTATATTCGGTCTTTTTATTAGTATCTGACCGTTCAGTCAACTCATTTCATTACAGTATTGTTTATATATAAAATAATTGTTTTATGAATAAGATAATTGGTGTTGGATGGTATTAAACGAGAATGATGAAGGTTATTATAAGTATGTAAGAGTATTCCAAGGAGGAATATCTCATGATTTGGAATTGTATTGGTAAAGTATGACCGTGGTCAGACTCAGGCTTCGTTCTATCCTGATATTCCGTGATTACGCCTTCTCATGTAGAGAAGGGTAACTCATGCATGGGAATGGCAGAAGGTCCTTTAGCCTCAGGGTATTTTATACCGAGGTGGTTCCACTAGACTAACCTCGGGTGGCGGTTTGTTGAGTGTATCCCAGCCAGGTCCACCCGGGTGCAAAGAGCGACGAGCTACATGGTTCATACAGTCCGGACAATGTCTTAAGTGGTTGGGCATGATGATGTTTACCGTTCGGTTTTGATTGATATATTTGAACTATGATGGCATGATTGAAATATTGAGTTATGTGATTCAATTATATGTGTTAATGTATGTTTAAAATGATTAATTAAATTTACATAAGCTTACCCTTATTTCCTGTCTTGTCCACGTGTCGTTCGGTCTTAACCGTTCGGTTGTTCTCTTCACTGCAATGATCATCCAATGGATGTGAGCAGGGGGTGATCGTGAAGAATCCTTGGAGGAAGCCTTACAAGTCGTTCGGCCTGAAGACAGTGCAGGACCATCCGGTCAATAGGTCTTAGATAGTTTTAAATTAATTGTATAGCCGTTCAGTTTAGTTAGCTTTTTGTATAACCATTCGGTCTAATTACTCTTTTGTTGTATCGATCGGTCTTGAACTGTCACCATGACCGTTCGATCTTAGTCTGTGTTTGTATCAACTCTTGTTTATTGTACAACTTTAATTCTATATGATATTCCATATTTCCTTATCATCCTTTGTGCTTATTCTTCACCGTTCTCTATTATTTATGTTAACTCCTAGAATGAATCTTAGCTTTTGTTATAGATTTATTGGGATGTTACAAATTAAGACAAGTTTAAATCTTTAAAAAAACAATTAACTCATAAATATAAAGGGAAAAAAGTAAAATTGTTTTGGAAAGATAATTTTTATATAAATAAATTTAAATTAATTTTTCTATTTAAAACTTTTTTTAATTTGAATAATAAAATATTCTGATTCATCTCATTTTAATTGTTTCTATTCTTAAACAAATTAATCTTTATTATTAATAGGTTTAATCATTCACCAAGTCCCTATTGGGTTCCTTTTTTTTCGCTTTCTCAATTGGGTCCTAATATTCAAAAAATTGCATCAATTAAATCCTTTCTGTTAAATTGGGGTTGAAGGTGTTAAATGTGTGTGTGATGTGGAGGCAAATGTCAGTTTCTTATATCCATGTGGATAATTGAATTTTTTAAAATTGGATAACTGAATTTTTTAAATTGAAACAAAAGCAAAGTTTATTACAAAAATTGGGATTAGGTTTTCACTTAATGAATTAGGGTTTTTACTTAATCGAATTAGGATTTATTACAGAAATTGGAAGAAACCATAGGTCTCCTTCAATCTGGGCAACAACATACGCTGCATCTACTCTCAATCTTGAGACCGCCTTCCACCTGAAACAAATAAACCGAATCTCAGATCCCATGCCAATATGCTCAGATCTTGTTCTTTAGAACAAGCCATGCTATCCTCTGTTGTACCCAGTACATTCGAACATGGATGATGGATCAACACTATGGACTTCATCATTAGTTCAACTTCATCAGAATGACTTCAATACCAAGAGCTAGAATTTGTCTCCTTCAACCTATGACACCAGACACAACGCCAATCAGTGGTGGAATCCTTCAACAGGCAACATTCAAAAAAAGAGAAGAAAAGAGGAAAAACGTTTTTGTCCCCGTCGTCGGCAGTGGAGCTATTGGAGGTAGGCGGTGGCACTGCTGGAGGCGCCTGGAGTGTGGGGGAAAAGAAAGAGAACCCTCGAACATAGAGGGAAAGGGAGCGGCCTGACGGTGCCGGCGAGCAAGCGTCTCCGACGAGGATAGCGGCGACGTTGAACGGTGGAGGTTGAGTCGTGGTCGGCAACGGTGGCGGAAACGCAAGGGGGAAGGTGTGTGTTCACCTCTCGCACGAAAAGAGGGAAGAGGAAGAAGAAGATCTGACGTTGCGGCCAGCGACGACTCCGACAGCGTTTGGGGTCTCCAACGACACTTTAGGCTGGGCGGTGGTCCGGCGTGGCAGTCACTTCTGGTGGAGGTGGTGATATGCACCGTGAGGAAGATGAAACCCTTTAGGTTTTCCTTTTTCTGTTTAGAGAAAGAGACTTGGTCTCTTGGAGGTGAAGTGGAAGAATGAGAGGGAGTTAGCCTCAACCCCTAATTCGATTAAGTGAAAACCTAATCCTAATTTCTGTAATAAACTTTGCTTTTGTTCCAATTTAAAAAATTCAGTTATGCAATTTTAAAAAATTCAATTATCCACATGATATAACAAATTGACATTTGCCTACACGTCACACACACATTTAACATCGTCAACCCCAATTTAACAGAAATGATTTAATTGATGCAATTTTTGAATATTAGGACCTAATTGAGAAAAAAAAAAAAGACTAAATTGAGATTTCACGCAAAAATAAGAACTTGGTGAATGATTAAACCTTATTAATATTACACTTTAGAAAATCAAGTTCTAAACCTTATTAATATTATCCTTTAGAAAATCAAGTTCTAAACCTTACAAGATGTTAAGTGCTTCTTTGAGGTTAAACGTGAATCATAATTCATATCTGAAAACACGTTGAAAGAGTTGTTGAAAAAAGTGAAAACACACTTATGAAAAACACCTTGAAACTTGAAGCCATTATCAAAAGAAGTGAAGTTACATTTTCGTAGATACGAATGTTTTTCCTTCAAATTTATTTAGTATTTGCATGTTTTTCTTTCCATAATAACATGTTAAAGTAACTTTTATTTCACTTCTTTTGAACTCACTCCCATGTGCGGGTAACTTTTTTTAGTCTTCAACTTTTGTTCTTCTTATTCTCATCTATGTTTTGCTGTTTAGTTTTCAAATATCTTATTGCATTCTTGTTTCTTTTTTCTTTTAAATATTATTTTGGTAATGTTCTAATTCTAACTCAAAGTCAATAAATCTTTTTTATTTAATTTGAAAGAACCAAGAGATTTAAAGCATAATTTTAAATTCAAAATTTTAAAAAATAAAATACTATTTTTAAGTTGACTTTCCTAAATAAAAATTAACTTTCAGTTTTAGATATAATAATTAATATTATTTCTATGTTTTTAATTTATTATAGTGATTTTTAAAATGGGTCATTCTGAAAATTTATAACTTTGACTCAATGACTTAAACTAATATGCAAATCAAATGAACTGGTGTAAGTCAGTGAAATTCTATTTGGACCATTGTTTTTAATCGGACAACCCTATCTTATCTTATGTGGACAATCCTATCTTACCATCTCAATACTTTCTAAGAATATTTATTTATCAATTAAAGTATATTAATTTTTTTTCTAATCATTAAACTCTACTTTTTTTATACAGTTGACCAAATTTATTATCCCACAATTTTTTACACCCTTTTTTGTTTTATTTAATTATATTATGTATTTAAAATTTATACTTGAATATAGTTTTTTTCCATACGAATTCAATGCACAATTCAAAACCTTTTATTATAAAAGATTGCAGAGATTAAATAGTTCATGAATAAGTGTAAGTTTGCTGTTGCACATTAAATTTTTTTCAACTGCATTTTGAACGAATATGTATTCAAGAATATGTAATTTAACATTTATGTACCTTGAGAAATAGTTTAACTATTTTTCGAATATTAAAAAGGTTAGTGGTGCATGTTTGAAAGTATGAAAGATGCTAAGATTATAATACGAAAATTAATATATAACTATTATTTATGGGGTTTGTTAACATGCGTACGTCTGTTTTTCAGTTGGTACGTTTTAACAATGTGTACCGGATTATAGTAGACAAAAATACCCTCATTTATCATGGACTATAAGTTTTAAGGTCAAGGATATTTAAATAATTTTCATTTTCAAAACTAAAAAACAAGAAAAGAAACCCCGAAACCTTTACTCACCTCCCTCATTTCTCTCAACCTTTTCTCCTTCATTTCTCTCACTCTAACATTTTCTCTGTCATCTCTCTCACTCCAACATTTTCTTAACATTTTCTCTGTCATTCCTACTGTTGCCCCAATTGTTATCAGAGATATTTTCTCTCTCATCTCAACATTTTCTCTATCATCACTCGAACACTTTTTCTCTCGTCTCAATCCAATTGAAGATGGTGGTGGTAATTTGAATCAGAGATATTTTTTAAAATTTGAAAAAGTTTACTCTTTTATAATCATTTTATATTTATTAATGTATGTAAAATGAATATAAACTTTGTCATTTTATGTTACTCTTTCCAAATCTCAAAGGAAAAAAATGATTTTACTGTTTTTATCTTGTTGTAGAAGTTGATTTGGTGATAAAAAAGGGACATAAGAAAATTAAAGAAATAGGTATAGAAGAACTCCCTAGGAGTACAATTCTTTAAATTCTAAGTTGTAATCTTACATCATGTATCCCATACCAATAGAGAAAGGAAAAAGAAACACTTTCTGTAAAGGGAAAAGGACAAGGGTTAGGCAAGGGTTTCTGATTTTTTTTTCAATTGGGGCAATAGGGATGACAGAGAAAATGTTGGAGTGAGAGAGATGAAAGAGAAAAGGTTGAGAGGAATGAGAGAGGTGAGTAAGGGTTTGGGGGTTTCTTTTTTTTTTTTTTTAGTTTTGAGAATGAAAATTATTTAAATATCCTTGACCTTAAAACTTAAAATCCATGATAAATAAATGTATTTTTGTCTACTATAATTTGGTACACATTGTTAAAACGTACCAACTAAAAAACAGGCGTACGCGTGTTAACAAACCCCATTATTTATTATGCATAATTTTCTCTCCTTTATAACTGATATATTTTAATTGAATGATTTTTAGTTACCATACATATGTAAATTTAGATTCCATAACAATAAAGTAGGCACAAATTTTTAAGAAAGTAAGGAAATATATTTTTTGACAATATGATACGAAGGGATAATTATAATGGTTAGCTTATCCATTGAGATCATGTGGACAATTTTTGTAAAAAAGGATAAAATATAAATTTTATTTGTGATTGCTAAAATTCATATAAGGGACTTTTGTCTATGATATTTGTTTCTCCTTTGTAAAGAGTATGCATTGTGATAGCTACTTCTATGCATTGCACATTATTTTAATAGATAATTAATTTCAAATATTGAAATAACTATATAAACATAACCATTTATGGTTAAATGATAGTGTAAAAACATTTAATCTGTTAATACATAGACTATGTCTTCTAAAATATATAATGTAAGAAAAACACTTTTGGTATGTCTATAAATCTAGTTAAAAATGAATTTCACAATACCTCATCTTATTTTCTCATAAACTCTCATTTCTTGTTAATACTTAATGTAAAATAACATTATTAAAGTTCAAGCATTATTCACAATCACAATCTATTTCATTTATTATTCAAGATTTTATAAACTCATATCCTCGTAACTTTTCATTTTTTTCAGTGTTACAAAATTGTGTATTGAAATATATAAACATCAATAAATATGACAAGAATGTTATTGAAATCAAAAGATAAGAATATTGATGGATAAGTTTTGGGATCTAAAATTTATTTATTAGAGTAACTGGAATTTTGTATCACAATAATTTACTAAAGTTAAAAGAAGAAAGTGAACTAGTCTCTAGAATTAGAAACTATAAATTAGAAAGTGGTAAGAATGCAAAATCATATATTATATATATTAGTCATTATATAAGAACACATCATGGATGAGAGTGGTTTAACTAAGCTAAATAAAATAGATTTTTTCAAAAAGAAAAAAATAATTTTACGATGAAGAACCATTTTAGTTTTAAGATATATGAGATTAATGGTGGAGAAAATCTAAGGAACTGGACATTTGATAATCAAGAGGTTATTTAAATGCGAAAGTTTACTTCTAAAGATTTAAGAGAAGAAGATATGTTCAATTAAGCAAACTACCACCATAAATATAAATGGAAGCATAATGGCCTAATAGAACAAGTAACATATGAACTAAAATGAGAAGTGAAGTAAAAGATAAAAGACTAGACATGGGAGGTGATAATGGCAATGATATACCATTTCACAAAACTTACCAAACTCAAGATAAGTTAGTGTTGTCACTACTTGAGATTTAAGTTCAAGATAAGATTAAAGAGAGAGAAAAAAATCCAAAAGAGAACTCTCACAAAAGTAGTTAAATATAAGTATTTTCAAGAAAAATATTTAATCATTTTAGAAGTCTACGAGACCTCTTTTTATAGGTGATGAAAGAGGTCTCTTTGCAAAAGTACAAGGCCAATGACACTAAAACAAACACAAGGAAAAATGTTCTAGAAACTAGGTCATATCAAAGAAGACTCCTTTGGTGTGGGGCATGACCTAGCTCTCCTACCAAGCCTCTCCATGTGCACTTGAGCTTCTAACAAAGAAGGTCAACTCAATGGCTCTCAAGAGGCACCTCATGTGTATGTTTAAGTCGAAGTCTAACCTCCATTCCAAGTAACGTTATCTTTCTCTAAGATTATTCAAGCTTATCCTACAAAACAATATGCAAACAAAAGAGTCAACAAATCAACTCATGTAAAGTCAACTAGGTCAACACAACATAAGTCAACAAAAGAAAGTCAACATAAACCAATGCTAAATAAAGAAAAAGATGATGAATTAAAGGTCTCCTTTCTTATCATGCTCCTACTAATCCTTCTAGGAAGGTCCCCTATGCTTTCATATGGAGCCTGAACTCATCATTTTAGAACCTTAAAGCTACATAAAAGAACTTGAATTTATCGACAAACAAAATCTTTCAGTAAATACCAAAATTCGTCGATAAAGTAAGATTATTAATAGCTTATTGACAGTAAAAAAATATCTAGTAAATATTTGTTAGTAATTACTGACAATTTTTTCTATTGATAAAATTTGTTGGTAAATATCATGATTTGATATTACTTTTCTTCCTCTTTTTATTCTTTTATTTTTATTTCTCTTCTTCCTTTTTTTCATCTTTCTCCTTTTCCTCCATTGCCATATCAGTCGACATTGATGTTGTCGTCACTATTGCCACCATTGTTGTCCTTGTGCCCACCACCTTTGGCTCCTCCTCGTCCCCCTTCTTCTCCTTCATTGCCATCGCTATCATCATTGTCATCATTGATGCCACCAATTTCCCTAATACCACTATTGTCACGACATCTTCTTCATCCTCCTTTTTTCCTTCTCTTTCTTCTTTTCTTCTCTTCTTCATTTCATCCATCTTCATTTAATACAAATTTGTCAAATTTGGTGAAAAAATTGATGTACATTTTATCGATAAAAACACCAAAAAAATTGCTAAGAATTTTTTAAAAATACAATTACTATATTAAAAAATTTAATAATTGACAAATTTTCAAAAATTTAATTATCAAAGAAGTTACTGGATCATTTTACCACCACATGGTCAAAGTTAAAGAAAAAACTTTGACAAAAGTATCTATTGATAATAAAAGTTACACATTAGTTATGAATTTTACCTTGAATTCATTATTGACAAAAATATTTATCAATAATTACAATCCTAAAATCTGTGATAAAATTTGTTGATAAATTATTTTTTACTAATATTTTTCTATCAATAAAATTTGTTAATAAATATTATTTTACTGATGAATTATTTTTTTATAATATAATATTATTTTGTGTAATAAACTATTGGTTAAAAGATATTAAAATTTTTAAACTTGGAATTTTTAAAATTTTTAAGAAACTATGGAATTTGTTACAACGATATCAAACATTAATGAAGCCAAAATCACTTCACATTATTACCTCCACTAGATAAACCTCTTTAATGTTCAAGTAATTTAGTCATAAGTAAGTAATTTTTAAGTTACCAGTTTTTTGCTTTGAGATCAAATTTGAACTAAAAAGGATGGTATATTATTCAAGTTATTAACCATGTTCTTGCCTCCAATAAGAATTGAATTATTAATTATTTTCCATGTTAGACTTTGAAATAAAAAAGAATTTAAAAAAATGTTGAGCATTCATGAACCACAATTAATTCCATATTTTTTTTTCTATAAATTGATTTGACCAAAAGAGAAACATCCCACTAATTACATTTGAACAAGTAATTTTCAAGTTACAAGTTTGCTACTTGTTTGACTTTAAATTTGAGTTACATATAAACTATTTCTATAACTAGTCGCATAGTGATTATGAAATTACTTGAAGTATTTGAGTATTTAGATACATTGGATAGTAACATCATTTTAGGATATATGCATAAATTGGTCAAAACTAGTTCATACCTCTTCAAAAATTTTGGTAAAATAATAACTTATGCGATCTCATTTCTTATTCATTGAAGATTTTGTATTAACATTAGTCTTTAAATACATTACTTTGGTGATATATCCTCATTATTCAATCACTACCACAAACTAAAAAGAGTGAATAACTTTTATCCTTCTATCAGTGTTATGGCATCATCATCATCATTATCACCACATAATTTGGAAGAATGTTCTTTTGAAGGCTCTAGTATCTCTGTCCCCTCACAAGATATTTTCTACAAATCAAGTGTTGAAGAACAAAAGAATGAAGAAGTAAAAACAATGAAGGAGAAGGTTGACAAATCTAAACAAGATCAGGCTTTCGATTCAAAATCCCATGTGGGGTTAGATTATGTTAAAATTTTCGATAATGAACCAGTTTGTGAGTCAAAGGTGTTTGATTTTTTCAATCTGATGGAGACAGGGAGCTCATCTTCTAGGGAAACTTACCCCAAAAGGAGAGATGATCACAACAATGAAGTGAAATCATCAAAAACTAAGACTTTTTCATGCAATTTTTGTAAGAAAGAGTTTTCTTCTTCACAAGCTTTGGGCGGACATCAAAATGCCCACAAGCAAGAACGTGCTCTTGCAAAGGGTCATCAAGGGATTGAAGTTGGTGCTTTTGGACATCTTCATTTTCTCTATTATCCTTATCTTAGAAACTCTTTTTATGGATCTTATAGTAGAACACTTGGGATTCAAATGGAGTCTATGATTCATAAGCCTTCTTACCGTTCATCTTCTCTAGGGTTTAGGTTTGATCATCATTCTTCTCTTGATGGATTGAGGAAGAAAGATTTGAATGCAAATAACAAAATCATGAGTATGGAAAGTGACACAACTTTGAGAAAACAAGGTGATAATCTTACTATTAGACAAAACACCCCTTTTCTTAGTAAATCCTCTACAAATGTTGCGATCAAATCAAACTCAACCTTGTCTCCATTGACTACTGTGCACTTTGATGGTCAATCCAAACTTGAAGGAACCCCTAACCTTAATTCTTCCTATGGGATTGATTTATCACTTAAGCTTTAGTTTTTATTTGTTTTAATTTAAATAACTGTCAATGTTGTTGTTTGATTACTTGCTACTTTCTGTTTTAGTTATTAGGGATTTGATATTTTTAGTGAAAAATTATATGTTTTTTTTATTAATAATTGATGTAGCCGATTGTGTTTTGTTTTTAAATTTAATTTGAGTTTATTGACTCGTTAGATATGATTTTTTTTATTCTCCAAATGAAATTTTGTTACCTACTATAACTAAGAAGGTGAACACTCTATTATATTTAATGGTTAAGAAAGAGTTATATGCTGAACTACAAAAAGGTGTTGTTGATTAATAATTTTTCTCTCAATGTTTTATTAATATATTTTTTAAGATTAAAATTATTTTTAATCTTAATTTTAAGTAAAATTGAAATTGGTTCTCTTTCCAAACCTTGATCTAATTTAGTTCTCAAACTTTTAAAGGTATGGATTTACTTATTTTAACTAAATTTTGCTAATTTTTAAACATACTTATAAAATAACATTGTAATAAATAACTAGATGTTATCATGAAACACGTTTGAAACATTAAATAAATTTATCAAAATTTTGTTAAAAAGACTAAATATTCGTGTATATAAAACTAGAGGATTAATTTAAAATAAAATTTTGAATATAGAATTCTCCTGAACATATTTTATCGAAATGCCATGGTATAAAATACTCCTTTTTAATTCAAGAGTTTGGTAATTTAAAGAACAGAATGGCCTTTTAAGCCATTCAGTTAAATGTCATATGTAGTGTAAAATGTTCAATGTTTTCTTTGTAAATAGCTCATGTAAGTAATTTAAGACATAGAGAAGATATACTAATATGCCTTCTGGAGAACAATACTGTTATATATGTTTAGAATTTCAAAACTTGATGAGAATCTCGATTCTTTTTCTTAGCATAATAATTAAAAATATTTTGTTGTTGTTTTTAGAGGTCAAACATTAATTTGTTTGGCAGTGGTTTTTAGAGGGAAGAATTGAAAATATTAGGATTAATTTGTTTTATATTAAATACAGGAATAATATCATTCTATAAAATAAATGAGGGAATATTAGACATAAAAAAAAAGTCACCTTTCGTAAAATATGAAATAATTAACTTCACTAATATTAATTCTCCATCAGAGAAAAAAAAATTAATATCCATTATATGAAGCATGTAAAAGATTAAAGATATTTATTGAAGTTTTTTTTTTAAAATCATATTAAATATGTATTTATTAATAGTAGTATAGGGACAATAAAAATACATATACATACATATATATATATATATATATATATATATATATATAAACTTATTATATTTTATAGTATATGTGAGCTCGCTTTAATGTTAACATATAAATACGAAGGATAAATATTATAAGGACTTGTTCTGATGTTAACAGAAAATATTCATAGGTATGAATATGTAAATATTTATCAAATTTTTATTCGCATACTCATTCTTATTTTAAGTTATTAAAAATCTTTTAGTTTATTTCATGTTTTATTTGAAATTTATTTAATTTTTTTTCTTTTTGTTTGACATTGAGAAAATAAAATATGTGTTCTTTGGATATTAAATTATTAATAATATATATGTTTCTTGTTTTGATATTTTTTGTTAAAAATTATTTTATGAATATTTTTTGTCTATTATTCAACTTTATGTCAAACCCCTTGTTTTAAAAACAAAATTTGCTGAAATCTCATACACTCAACCTCTTTCCAAACCGTCATTCTCCTCCACTTTTTCATCTCTTTTTTCTTTAATATTTCACTCTAAGTATTATTCGTTCTCTAAACAGAGGTTGTTGTTGGAATTCTTACGGCAATCTCTTCCATTCTATCCTTCATGATTATAGTAAGTTCATGTTTTTTTTCTGTTTACAAGCCAAACATGTGTTTCTTTGTTTTCTTGTGATTTCTAGGTTGCATGTGGTCTATTTGCGGTCAAATGGACTCCTTGCATATTGGTAAGTCCAATCCTATGATCAAACCAATGATCATGTCTTTTTGTATCTGTGAGAAGGAAATGTGGAACAATATTCAAGAGCTTAATAGCACTTTTCAAGGTGAGGTAAGCTAAGGTATTTTTAGAAACTTTCATGTTGATTTTTCTATCATTTTGGTGTATGTATATGTTGAATATGTTGTATGGGTATGAATTGTATGATTGTATGATGGATATTTTGGAGACATTTGTGTTACATTGTTTTTGGTGTTTGAATATATTCCAAAATTTGTGGTTGTTTGAAATTTTGTAAAATCAAGTGTGTTTGGTACTAGTTATGAATTTATGGGTACGATAGAATTAAAAGTTTCTACTTAGACAATTAGCCAATTTGACACAGTTAAAAGAATGTTTTAAAATGGATTCGAGAAGAGAATTGAGGTGCTAAATTGAGCAATTATGTAAGGATTAAAAATTTGATTTCATATAACCTACTAATAGGGCATTGAACAATAACTTCGTACTGATGAATGCAATCTTATATTATAAATCAAAGAACTAATTTGTGGCCAACCGCTAAGTGACATATTTCTCTACTAAGCACCACTACTCTTGGAAGCTCCAATGGTCACTAACGCTAAGTGCTGGAAGACATCGTTGGGTGCTCATTACAGAGAGCTCTGGGGGTCGTCAACGTTGAGCAACAATCTTGACTGCTGGATGCTCCAGGGATAATGAAACACAATCATGCTAACGTTAAGTGTTGGGATAAACTTAAATTTAGAGATTTATTATTTTGTTACTTTTGAGCCTAGTAATATTTGGTTTGATTTTGATTGAAATAAAATAGGATGGACAATTATGATTTTGGTTTATCTAGGTAAGTTGATATTTTATGATAGAATAAGGAGATTTTATTTGTAGGTAAGTTGATATTTTATTGTCAGTTTTTATTATTTGTAATTGACCAAAGACCCAATTTGCACCTATTTAAAGGTTCCCAAAGTTTAATGAAAGGAACCCACCATGGATTGAAGAGTAATATTATTTGTGTGGGTCAAACCCATAATGGACTGAAGAGTAATATTATTTGTGTGGGTCATGTTGTGAGTGTGTATAGGGAGATTTTCCCAACATTGAGTGCACCTTAGGTTCTTTTGAGCACCAATTTTATGTTATGTTTTGATACATAGTTTGCCGCATTTTTATTTTGTTTTGTTGGTTTTGAGGTTATAATGGTTAATGCTATTGATGTTCATGAATGTTAAGGGAGTGATATAACTGATAATCCAAAGGTTGTAGTAAATACATGAATTGTTATGATTTAAAGAATTCCATAGGCAAGATCATAGTGTGGTGTTTTATTTCATGTATCTATTAATGTCAAGTAAGAAGATATTGTAACACTCTAATAATCATTCATACTTATATAGAATATAATGTGGTATGTGGTAAGAATAGTACAAGGTCCTAATGTAAGGATTTTTTTTCTTGACCTAATATGTGAAGGAGATTAACTTTGTCTGTGGTAGAATGAAACTCATTAACAATGGTTTTGCAGAACACTTAAGACCAACACAAATATATGTCTCGAGTGAATCCGATATCAATATATGTATCCAAACAATCAAGTTTATAATTTTTCTAGATTGTAAAATGTATGTCTTTATGTATGTTTAGTGTCAATGATTAGATAAATTTTAATAATTATGACTTTTTTTCTTTTTGCCTATTATCTTACCTTCACATTGGTTGTATAGTTTTATTTATTTGGTGTTCTTCACTTATGACTATCATTTATATGGAATGAACATATGAGGATACAAGGTTGGAACATCCTAAAAGAGAGATGATGCAGTAGCTATCTAGACATTAGTTTAGAAGTTCTTGTAGCATTTAAAAAAAATCATTGAATTATTTTATGTGATATCCTAGTTCTCATGAAATTGTAGTTTTAGTATCTTTCATGGTATTTTTGTTATATCCAGATATAATTGTAATAGATTTTCTCTAATGCATATATCCATCTGGTTTAATTACTAAATCTCGATGATATTTCGCTTTAATAGAAACATTCTATTAAAATAGAATGTTATACATTATAAAACTTAAATTTTATACTCAATAGTTATTAAAGAAACAAGATTAAGTTTTTATTTTGAAAACAAAAATAAATACAATCAAGCCTAAATCTATTTCACATAATTGTTATCCCTATGTATAAAATAATCAATTTAAATAATCCTAAAATATAATTTTTGTAATTCTTAAATATGTCATATTTTTATTTATCCATTATTCAAATGTTATTAGATTACAATTCCATATTTATATTTAGTATATTCCACAAATATAAATATTTCGCCTTTTGAATATGTATCGAGATAAATGTTTATTAAAAAAATTAAATCTCAGTTTCTAAGCATATAAGTATATAATCACTATTTTCTATTGTAAATCAAACTCTTCATGATATAAACATATTTTATAAAAAAGGAAATAAAAAATATTATAATGTACGAAAGAAGAATAAACAATAGTAATGAGTTAAGTTTTAGTGTTATAAAATATAAACTTTAACTATTTTATTCTTTATTATCTAAAACAATGATTCTTGTGAAATTAAACATAAATTAGTTTGTAAAATTTTTCTCATAAAATTTTCTGAATTCTTATATTGAAGTTGTCGATAAAGTAATTTTAATTTATTGAGAATATTAGTTATTGAATTTTTTTGTTGGGGATAAGTTTGGACACATATATATTTCACTTTCAGAAATTTCCGAGAAAAGACATTAGCAAAGAGGTAGATATTTTGAGAAATGTAGTAGTGGTGGCTCCATGATTTAACAAGGAGATTCGAAGACAGATGGACAAAAAACAAAGTTGGAACGTTGCTAAGTTGGGAAGCAAGTTAGGGGACCATTCTTTTCAACTTTCGTTATTTCTTTCTTCTTTTATTTTTCTTTTTAATAAATCATTTTCCATTTTCCCACAATTTCAGTGGAAGATAGCTCCAGGTCCCACCATCCCATGTTAGGTCATCAATTCAAGAATCAAAATCAAAATCATTCTCATATTTTTTAAATGCAAAACCTATACCGTTATGAACGCTCCTTTTTTTGAAAAATTTTAAGTTACAAAAGCAAGAGTTAGCGCTATTATGGTTTGAATTTGGTGTGGTTTGGGCCAAAGATTTCACACAACACTATGTAAGTCACTTTGTGGTGGCTATAGTTACTAAACCACCGTTTCAAGTTAAGCACAACCCATCAATAGTCTCACTGTAGAATTCACGTTATCTTCTCCATCATTGTTAAAGTCACTTTTGTTTCGATGCGTGGGGTTTAATGTTTTGGTTAATACAGTGTATGGCTATTCGATAATGTTTACTCTGTAATAACTTGTGTGAGTAAGTTATTAGTAAAGTTAGACGATTAGGAAGGTGAATTGATCGGTCAGTAGTTAAATAACTAATTCTAAAGCTAACCAACTTGAAGTATCGCGTAATTACTTACAATTCAATTGTAATTAGGTCTTTATTAATGAAAGACCAATTTCAAAATCAATATAAATTTGAAGTAAAAAGATATATTATCTGCATTTACTATATCATTAATATTTGAACTATTGAGTTGACTTTAGTATCCATGATTTTTTTACACATACTTTCTGAATGACTCGAATGAATAGTTAGGAGAGGATTCAAAGTTGAAGATAACTTTTAAATCCTTAAACAACTTATTTGAAGTTAGATAGTTGATTTATATCAAAATAGGTAACATTCATTTAAAGACAAATAATTAACTTTTTGATATTTTTAATTGAGTTTATTTGAGTCTTCATTTTTTTTTTCTTTCTATAAACTAGTTAAATTTTTATATTTTTTAATTTTGTTTTTGTTATTTAATTTTTTTCATTAATTGGATGACGTACATATTATTTTTTTTTTACCATTTTATTTACTTAGGTTTTGTGATTAATATAAAATTGATAGTAGACTTAATATAAAATGATGAGTGAGTTTTACTAAAATAAAAAATCTGTTAAATAGTGAGATTGTCATGCACATCATCATCACCTATAACAACCAAAACATTATTTTGTCACCACCATTAATGAAACCATTTTTGTTATCTAATACATTAATTTTAATGAAAAGATTAAAAAGTAATGATAATTTTATATTAACTGTAATATCATTTTATATTAATTACACAACTTTGCTTCTTCTTTTTTAGTACAATGTGACAAATAAGCAAGACGACAAAATACTATATCACTTAGTTAACAAAAAAAAAGTTTAGCGATAAAGAATCAATTTAAAATTATTAAAAAAATTAAATACTTAATAGATAAAAAAGATTTGATAACAATTCAATTGAAAATCATCCAACTTAATTAATTCTATTAATTATTATGTTATTCTTAGTTCAAGTCATCATTCATTTTTTTTTATGCCTAGAAGATTGGTTGGGAGAACTTCTGTGACAAATAAGCCAATGTAAATATAGATATAAAAAAATACAAGTAGTTTTTTTTTTTAAGATTTATAAAGTTCTTAAAATAAATAAATAAAAACATTTACTCTTATTATTAGAAGTGAGTTTTAGGCCTAAGTCAAACTAAGAAATGAGAATATTGCTAGGATAGGCTCTTAACCATGGCTCTGATACCATGTTAGAAGTGAGTTTTAGGTCTAACTCAACCCTACAAAACCGGCTTGTAAGGTGAGGATTGCACCTCACTTTTATATTATAAATTGGTCTTATCTTTAATCGATGTGGGACTTCCAACACTTATAATAGATGGAAATGGATAATATGGAAATGAGAAATATGTACTCTTTCTCTTCTCTTCTCTAGTGTGTGAGTTATCCATAGCAATATATCATTTGGTTCTGTGAAACAATAAACTCTATCCGTTGTTAATAATAATTACTAATTCCTTCAAAGTATTCATAGTATTACAGGAAATTGTTTTTTTCTTTCATAAATATTTTATTTTTCTTATTTATATTTTAGACATCAAATTACTAATACATGGTTAAAGAATAAGATATTGAAGGCGTTATTATATGTTGATAATACATCACTCTTTATCGCATTTTTAGAAACTAATATTACATCATGATTTAAATAAGTTTTCAAACTCTAAACCCTTCAAATGGTAAACTATGCAGAATAACTAAATTGGCACATATTTCACAAAAAAACCATTTGATCTATTTTTTTTTTTCTTTTAATTTTTCTTATTCATCCCCTGTCATTTGTCTCACATATTCATGTATATTTTTATTATATTTTTCAAGGTGATAATGAGAAGTGTCATATTTTTTAATACCAATTATATATTTTTGTTGAACACTCTTCTTATCAACTTCATTTTGAATTACATCCTGTCATTGACATCAATATTAAGAATAGTTTTAGTAATTGACTCATCTATTAATATAAGTTACTAACACAAATTCATTTAGTTTAATGATCAAGAACGCAATCAAGAAAGACAAAAAATACTTACCTTAAACGAAGTGAAGTGTTGTGTCCGGAGTGCGTTCCAATTTTTTTAATTATGTTAAGTGTAGGAAAATGATTGGTGTCGACCTTTTTATCATGGTGATGTTTGCTGATCCCGCATCTGGTATAAAGGAGATTAGAGGGAAATTAAAGGATTGGTGACTCGATGGTTTAAGTGTGTCACATTTTGTTCTAGAGATGAGAAGAGAATGATGAACGTTGAGAAGAGAATTAGGTTTCAAAGATGGAATGAGAGTAGAATAATAGAGGAGGTCGTGTTGAGATACAAACAAAGTACCTCTCCAAGAGTTGTAAGTCATGAACGAGTTCCTTATAGGTTTTTAAAAATGTGGGATTGTTGAATTGATCTACCAAACTAATGAATTGGCTTGCCAAACTTAATAATTTTTATCATTTCTATATTAAAATGATTGGTTTAATCATTATATATATTTGATTATTCAAAATAGATAACAATATAAGTACAAAGGTCACTCGAGATATTTAAAAATAAAAAATTGACCTGAAAAAGGAAAAAAAATATTACCTAATAAAACAAAACAATATCTTCATGTTACAAGGTTCACTCAGATAATTATGATTAGTATTCATTCGTACAAAAGTGAGAGAAATGGTGAATGTGAGGTTCTTACACATGCAACTCTCATTTAGAGGTGTAAAATGCAATGCCATTTGATGCACATATAAAAATATCTCTCTTATCATTTTGTGGTTTTATTTATACCTTTTTATCTCTAAAATGAGGAAGTACTAAATAAATTATATATCAACATCATACACACATACAAACTTTTCTATACCATTTACGTATGTTACAAATTTGGATAGGAAGTTTTTTTTTTCATTAATTATATTTGAGTTGTATTACATTGATAAACGTTTCTTTTATTACAATTGTAGTATTATGTTTCTAATACCATTATATTTATTTTCTCATAATTACCAATTCTTCATAATTTGAAGAGTTTAATTTCTCAAAAATTTATAAACCACTAAAATTATGCAATACAAATGCAAACATGATTAAGAAAAAAATTGATTCGAAGAAATATACCTCATCCCTTCAACACTGTATTAAAATGCTTACAAGTGATACAAAATTATTTTTTTTTTCTTTTAAAAAAAGCTAATCTTTTTTAGAAAGAACATTTACGATAATGACGAACACATGGTATGAGAGAATTAGTTAATCAGTATATTGACTTCGAAATTATCAATGTCCAAATCATAACATGCACAGCCAAATATTCCTTTCAAAATTTTAAATAATTAAATTAAATTACTACCTTTCCAAATAAAGTGTGAACAAATCACACTTTATAAATTACTTAACCTTAGTTTGTTAATTACTTGTTTAAGTTCATTGTTTAACAATAGTTTATATATAATAAGAAAGATAATGTAGTTTATGTTTTACAGTTTTATTGACTTGTTACTACATTTGTTTTAAATTCAATAATAGTTTATTTATTGTATTTGTGAAAAAAATACCTTTCTTTTTAATATTCTAAAACAATAGTATTATAAAATAAAATTAAATTGCCATGATTTTCATTATTCCCAAGTGTTTTCATAGAGATACATTACATTTTCTGCAAAATAATAGAATTATTTCTAACAAAATGCAAAAGAATAGTAAACCAATCAAATTAGTTATAGCAATTAAAACATAGCTATTTATTATGCTCAACATGTAGATTGCACCAAAAAGAATACATTTATTGAAACAACTATTATAAGTCTATTAACGAGTTGACATTTGACAAAAAGAAATGACATAATCTTTTTCTTAAATTCTCTTAATACAATGAATACCCATTTCATGTACTAAATTCAAGTTTTGATACCTTATATTTACATTATTACCCCCAAACTTGTACGGGAAATGGTGGCCAACCACAACCACAAAGGAAATTTTAAAAAAAGTAGCATAATTTTTTAATTTGTAAAAAAGAAAAAGGCAATTTTATTTTATTAATATTTTATAAAGAAGGCGAGCCCACAAACCGTTGGCGACAGCTGTATCGCAGGAAGAAATCGAATGGAGACACTCTGTCCAACAAACCGGGCAGGTGCGGCTGCCCGCAACCTCGAACCTGTCGCCAGCGAGAAAGTGTGGACAGCTGCCCGTCTTTTTTCGCTGCCCGCATCTATATAAGAGCACCCAATGATGTTTTCCAACTGACACTCCATAACTTGCAACAAACAAAAGAAGAAGAAGAAGAAGAAGAAGAAAAGGTAACAGCTTTGAGCAATGGAGGCACTGAAAATGAAGGTTTTCTTGAGTTTGGTTATTGCCATGTTGGTTATGGCAGTAAGTGGGGTTTCAGCTGCCGATGCACCTGCCCCAGGTCCTTCATCTGATGCTACAACAACTCTCTCCACTGTCTTTTCTTCTCTCTGTGTTCTTGCATTTTCTCTTCTCTTCTGATTCTCCAACAATTCTTATACATGTCTGGAGTTGAGGTGGTCGTGTTTGGTGTTTTCTTCGCTGTACTCTTCTGTGATTAATGCTTTTTGTTTTGGATGAGTTGGAGTGAAGGAGAAGAGGATATCATCATCATTCTTATTCTTATTATGTAACAAATTCATTGTACTTTTTTTATGGGTTGTGACAATGTAATCTTATTGTGATTTCTATGTTCCAACTGCTTTTTTCTGTTCTAATCATTGTTCTTTTCAATTTTATGTCGTCTTCATCGTTAACTCATATTAATAATTACGTGACTCGTTATTAATTCGCTTTTTTAAAACTAAAACCATCGTGGTTATTTTTTTAATAAGTTGGTTAATTGCTTTTGCTAAAAGTAATCAAAGAGAATGCGAAACTAAGTTTCTTTGTGAAATAATCTCATTATTAATTTAAACGTATGTTTGAATTACATCAACCATTTCAAATCATGTTCGTCAAAATTAATTGTACTGATTTTTTACAACATTTTTACTTTTGAAATGTGTCGGCAGGTTTATCAGGGAAAAGACCGGTGGCCGTTATTAACGGAACAAAGTTCCGTTTTTGTCTTCTTCACTTTAAGGAATAGAATGTGGTTTATTTAATAATTTTAAATTTCATTATTTATTTTAAATAGTTAATAGTTAATATGATTATATATTATTTGAATACGTAATAAATATTTGATTTCTGATTACTTGAATGAAATAGTGTTTCCAAAGGAATCTTTATCTATGTCTTCTACGTCTTCACAGAGAGAAAACCCACTCTTCAATGTGTGGTATTTTTAATTTTTTAAAAACAAATATGATTTATTTATTTTAAATGAACGATAGTGATATTAATAAAGAATAAAATTAATAATTTAAATATTAGAAAAATTAAGTCTTTTAGAGAACCAAAATAAAAACTCGTTTTTTGTTTTAAACATGCTTTATATACATTATTTTTTTATATATAAATTAGAATTTTTATATATAAAATTTTATTTTTTCATTAAAAAAAAGTCTTCATTTCCTCTACTCAGAGCAAGCACACATAATATTAAAATAAAATAAAAAAATACTTTTCAATTTTTTAAAAAACCTATAATATTATTTAATCTTAATATAATTTTAAAATATATATAAAGAGTAAAATGAAAAAACTTTAGAAGAACCGTAACTCTCCTGTATCAGCGAAATACCGTCCCTGAATATATTCATAACATAATTATAGATCTTATAAATATGTTATTATTAACAAATCAATTAATAACTATTTTAAAATATACCCTAACAATTTGATTATCTCTTATTATATTTCTAATAATATTAGGTTACAACAATACGATGACTTAATATGATTATATTATTTAATTAAAAGGTAATCTTACAATATATTGAAGCAGTAAGAAACTACTTCAATTTATTTTTACTTTTTTAATAATTTCTCATTATTGTTCCTAACTGTGAAATAAAAAATAGGATATTAAAAATGACAGCGCATTCTAAATAATAAAACCAAGCTATTTTAATATTATTAGTTTAATTTATAAATCAAATTTATATTTATAAATATCATTATCTAAAAACATATTATCTTTATAATAATATTATGTAATAGCTCTCTACTATTATTTTCTAAGAGTTTTCTTTGTCATATCTTTAAGTTTTTTAAATTTATATTCATTTGTTTGAAGGTTGGAGATTACTTGTGTAATCCTCGCGGTAAGATCTTCAAATTCACCTGATCAGTTTCTCAAATAAGTAAACTTATATTATACTTTTTTCTTTAGTTCAGTTTTGTTTTTTTCCTGTATGTTGGCTCTCTATGTTTTGCATATACCATTTGAGTCTTCTATAAGGCTCTTTACTTATCAATAGTCTTAATAGTATGCTCTCATTATGATTATGTGGCTTATAAAAGCAGATCAAATTTCTTGAGTTATTGGAGTCCTTATAGGTTTATTATAGTAGCATGCATTAAGTTGATTCCACATATGTTGAGCAAAATTTTCATAATTGATTACTCTTTTACCCCTTTTATGTATTCATCTAATCATATAAATAAAATTAACCAATATCAATAAAAATAAATATAACCAAGGTCATTAACTAAGTTATTATGATTCAATTGTTAGAATTAAATTAAGAATCAATGATATTTATGAATTAAAGAAAATAATAATCAATCTAAAATGTATTGCATACAATTTACGGTTGAAGATCTATTGATCCTACTAATCACGATCTACAAGTTAGATATATTGGAGACTGGTTATCAGGAACCTAGTATTGGATAGCTTGCAATCATAGTGAAAACATTAAGATACTCCAAGAAGGACCATATTGGATGCTAGATACCAGGCACCACCGGCTACTAGTATCTCTTAATGCATAATAAGGATACTCCAATATCACACGACTTAGGAAAAATGAGGCTTGCTTCATAGGTAAGTTAGACATTGGACCTTAGAGTTAATGGCCCATTAAGTTGTGATCCCTCCTTTCAATGCGAAATAAAGTGAAAGAATCATGAAAATAAGACATCTTTAGAAGATATGTTTAGTATTTTAAGAACACAAAATATACATGAAATGTTACCTTTGTCAACTAAAAACAAATTTTTTCATTTGTTTGAAAAATAATTTTAGTTTTATTTAGAAATGTTAATCTAACAAATTTCATTATCTCATACTTATTTTTAAAATAAAAAATTTATCTTTATCTACATTCTCGTATCCAAGAGTATAAGATTTTTGATCAAGCAACATGTATACCTATATTTGTGTCCAATATATTTTTTTAAATTTCCAATATCAATCAATTATTTTTATATAAAAAAATAACAAAGAAAACATATTATTATTAAATATTCAATATTAAAAGAACGTATTCTCATTTATTTAATGTCAAATATTTAAAAGAATTATAATTATATAAATTTAAAATTAAAATAATAAAAATAAAAAAATTATATAGTATTTCATAATTACACATAAAAACTATTTCGTTTACCATCCCTAGTTATATCTAGTTATATCAGCTGATGTATTTTTATTAATCTAGTATACTAATAAAATGTTAATAACTATTAAAAAATATTTAATTGTTTAACGTTGTTTTTGTAAGTTTATTCTATACAATTAATTATATTAAAGCACATAAAACAAACAATTAATTTCCACACATAAATGTTATTAAAAATTTCTAAAATTAATTTCCTACAACATAAATTAAATATTTTATAAACTTAAATTCATATTACCACCAAGAATATTTTTTTATATAGCTTTAAATTTACTCTTAATATTATAATATTTTAAATAAAATACAATATGAGATTGAGAACTTGTAATATGTCTCATTTTATTTAAAATATCATTTTATTGATAAAAAATTATGACAAGTTGCAAATGTACTAAACATATTATATATATATATATATATATATATATATATATATATTAATATAATGAACATCTTAGTCATATTTTTAGTATTTTAATTTAAAATTAAATATTCTTTTTTTAATATATGAACGATTAGTTGTATGATGATATTAATATGTTAAATAATGTAGTTTATTTTATAAATAATATTTACTTTTAGTTAATATTATTTAATTGCTTATATTTTTAATAAAACTAATTTTATCATGATTTCATTTTATTATAATCGAAAGTTAAATAAAAAATTGTACACATTTTTGGTGGTTTCGGAAAAATCTCGGTTAGTTTCGGCGGTTTACCCAAAACCCCTGAAAATAGGGGCGGTTTTCTACAAACTCCCGCTAGTTCCGTCGATAATTTTGTGACGGTGGTTTTTCCGATGGTTCTCTGAATCGCGGGAAATGTGTTTTTTGGGGGTTAAAACCCCGTAAATGCTAAAAAAATTCCTTCTAAAATTAATATTTGTAGTGTATAATAATAAAAACAAAAAAATATTTTCTATGAAATAATTTTGAATTTAACTTCATATAAACAAATTAGATTATTTTTTTCCTTTGCATGAATTATATAAAATACAACATGGATAAAAAATTCACTGGTAAAATAAAAAGAAAATAACATAGTTAAAGATTCGTAATCAAACATTTCCCAAAAATTCTAATAGAATAATGATGTAAAAGTAGTTAGACATGTAACAAATACTAAAAATCAAAATATAAAACCAAACTAATATATATATATATATATATATATATATATATATATATATATATATATATATTGGTTGCAAATCAGATAAGTGATAAATATAGTTTTTTTTCAAGAAGCTTATGCAATACATGACAACTTTTCTTTTCAGAACTCAATTAGACATTAAAGTGTATAAAACACCAAAATATTTTTTTTAGTATTTTTATCAAACAGTTGGTGTGAAAAAAATTAACATAGAGTATTTATAATTTGTTAAACTAAAATTCATTCACTTCATTCTCATGCATTCACAGACATCTCAATTTCATCCATTAGTTGTTCTATTTCAGTTCTAGGTTCAAATCATATTTCCCAATACATCAAAAACCACAATTCATGCATGAATGGCCAATTCAAAGGAAACATTAAGCATAAAAATTGAATACTAACATGAATTGAAAACAACATATATCATTAACATCACAAAATACATAAGAATTCCATGTTTTACAACTAATCTCAACAAATAAGAAAACCCCTCCATGGTGGAGAACTTAGGGTTCTACAAAATTTAAAAAAATAAGAAAGAATGTCGGTCAACCCATGAACAATATTGGTCAACGTGTGAATAGTGCCATCAAAATAATTTCGTTTGCTCATTGTGTTCGTAGCACTAAATGTGACTCTTGTGGCACCTAATGTGAGTATTCGCAGATTAGAGGTAAAACATGTTAGAATGTGGGTTTTAAGCCTAACTCAATCCCACAAAATCGGTTTGTAAGGTGAGGTTTGCACCTCACTTATATATTATAAATTGGCCTTATCTCTAGTCGATGTGGAACTTCCAACAAAACAACTAAAATACAAAACAATACAAAATACATTAAACTTGAGGATAAACACAAGATTAAAGTTAGGAAAAAGTTTATTTATTCATGACAATACACATAAAAATAAGTAAAAATAGATATTATCAACTCCCCCAAACTTAAAACTTTGTTTGTCCTTAAATAAAAGTTAACTTGGCTATGAAAAACATATACTAAACAAAGGTCAAATAACTATGAAACAAGTTCACACAATCAAATTGATGCTCTTCTATCAGCACTAATGCAAAGAGAATATGTGTAACGTCATAAATCTTAGCTATGGTGCTCACAATGCAAATATTACAAGAATAAATGTACATGCTTTATAGGAGATTAAAAATCATGGCAAAGATGTTTTCATTGATCAACCAAAGGAACCAATCCTCACTAAAAAATTATTTCGCTTAGGCACACTAGTGTATAAAAGTGTTTATAATTCTCTCTTTTACCACTAATAACACACAATTTTACTTTGCTTTTAATTTCAAAAGCCAAGAGTTATTACATACAAACATGAACAAGAACTTTATTCGGTGCTATGACTAAGTTAGGAAAGAAATTGATCTATTTAGATAGAATAAATGAGTAAAGAGAGCAATTACATCAAATTGACAAACTTATCATTCAACTTTCTACTAATTGAAATCTAGAATACAACCAATCACCACTTTGCAGTCACTTATTCATTTATTTTTCTTTTTCTTTTTCTATTTTTCTCTTTCTTTTTTACTTTTTTAGATGACAAATATACAAAATGCATCACATTAACCAACAGACAATTGTTATCCATGCTCCATTTCTAATAATAACTTTCCCCACACTTGAATCACACTACTCTTCCATTAAGGTGAGATGGTCAATCATATTCAACAAGGCTTTATGTTTCATGCCCACCTTATCTTCTTGCCTATTTATGTTTCTTTTGTTCTTAATTGAATCATTTTCTCTCTTTTGAATCCTTGGAAATGCACCTTCACATCTACGTCTTCGTTATCTTAATGTCTAGTAGGAATCTTTTTTAGTTTTCTTAATATAAAAACATTATAAACACACTAAAATGAGCCCTTATCATAAGGATTATTCATCATTGATGAGTAGGGATGATAAAATAATTTATACCAACGAATATTCACAAATAAAATCTAGACAGATACTAAATAATTGTCTTTAATGAATATTAAAGAATTACAGTACAAAGTATTTAATTATCGACTTATTAATAATAGGATGAGTACATATATCATGGTATATGTGATATGTGGACGACTATTACTCATTAATAATTATTAATAATTTTATTAGAGTATTTTATTTTTTAAATTCAAATAATCAAAATAAAGTTATTAATGAAAAATATACTAATAATGAAATAATTGTTTAAATTTGACTTCATATACTATTATTTTTTTTGTCTAGCATTATGGAATTAAATTAATTTTGTAAAAGAATAATTTTTAAAAATTACATTTTGGTGTAATTTAAAAGAACAAAATTATTTGTTTTATTATTTCAATTAGTAATATGATTTAAATTTTACTTAAAAATTATTTTTTTTATCTTAATTTATATTTTAAATTTTTTCTTAAACGATTTTATTTAAAATTAAAAAAAAATATAAAATTATCCATAAGTATAGATGGATACTCATGGGCTTTTTTAACGAGACATGTAAGAGGAAGAAACTGTTTACATCTACACGACCCGTGACCATCTCAAATAATGACATTCCCAAAGAATGAAATGGTAACTGCATCATCATGTTTGTCAATTTTATCAGCTTATGACCCCAACTTCTCTGCATACAAAACATCAGAGCCACCACGTTCCTCACAAAACCAAAATCAGTAAAAGAAAATGACAATGGCAATAATCAACCAATCTTGAATCTGAATTAAATGACTCAACAGAGACACTAATTCCTATGCATCATCTTAACAACATTCTCAAACATTTCCTCATAAAACATAAGAACGAATCGAACAATGTATGATGTGTCTTATACATGAAACAATGAATCACTTGTCTTGTACACAAAGAACAAATCAGGCTTGTTACTGTGAACAAGTTCATACGTACATAATCCTCAATGATTATAATGAGGACGCAATCAAAGGAAAAAAGGTGAATGAGAAAATAGAAAAACAAGTGAAAGTATCGAGGAAGCAATTTAAGAAAGATAAAGATTCTCTCGTATAATGTTTCTTGTTTATCCATATGTTTTGAATGTTGAATTATTGTAATCCTTAGCCATCCCACACGTCATCAACCACATGACAAACCCACTTCAACATGGCTTCCCTCCTTTAATTTTCAAACGTAGCAATCACATCATTTAGTTTTTCTTATTCACATCACAGAAAATAAACACTGTCTCTTTTTGTGCTCGTTTCTCATTTTTCAATCTGTCACTTTCTCTCTTTGCAGCCTCATAACTTGATCATAAGATAAATATCTTTACTGGAGAAAGTTAATCATTTTGGCCATAAGAAACACGAATAACCAACTTGATTACATATTGAAAAAAGTCTCTTTAACAACTCTTTTTTGACAATTTTTTGATAACGCATACATGGCAGTTTGTGATTGGTCCGATTTAAATATTTTTTTAGAATAAATTCAAACAGACGAATAGAATTGTGACACGTGTCCTGTTGTAAAAAAGTTGGTAAAAAAGAGTTGTTAAAATATCATTGTCCTATGCTGTTTTTCTTATTTCAATCTGATTCTTCAATCTTTTATTTTATTTTGATCTTTATATATGTTTTGTTTCATTTTTATTTTTTTTATCAATTGTGATTGTTATCAGTTTTACTGTTTGTTCATTTAGGAAGGAAATGGCCTGACAAATATGGATATGTGATAGCTTAACTTGAATGACAATCAAGAATAAAGTGAAAAGATGTGCAAGTTTTGCATCACTGTTTTCATTCAAATATCCGGAAACATTGAATTCGTCCAAAAGTCTGTCATCACAAAATAGAGGAGAGGTTGTTTCTAAGACTAAAATCCCCTGTATGTTTATGAATGTGTCAAAGAATAGGTTTCTGAAAGAACAGAAAGGGCTTGATATCATGACTAAAAAAACTGCAACTTCATGATGCTAGATGAAGAATAGAAACTCAGATGTAGAAGATAAGCTCAAAAGGCGAGGAAGAATAGCTTAGAATTTTTTGGCACATGACTGGTTGATTGAATCTTGAAGATCTCTGACTGGAGCCATTAAACAAACATGTTGGAGTCATGACACACCTCAAAATGAAGGAACCATTGGAGTCATTTGAAGCTCTCAGATTTACTTTCTGAATGAATTGAGACCATAATCATCATCCATAGAAATGACAAATTTAGTTTGAATTTGTTATAATAGTGTGAACAAAAGTTAATTCATGTATCCTAGTGAAGATGTTGACACAAAAGACCAACTTTTTTCTTCTAAAATTGCATGTTAAACTTATTGTTATTTATCAATACAAGAAAAGGATGTGAAGAATAAAATGTATTTTATGACTAACAATTCAGATACCACAAATTATGTTGTTGACTAAAAGACTACCAACCCTTGTTAAGGTTGCAACATATTGTGAAACAATTCGAAAATCGTTAAAAACTTCTTTCCCTCTTTTTCAAATCAAATCCATATTTTTCTTCATGATTAAACATGAATTATGATATATTTTTATCTTAAACTCTAAAAATCTTCTTCTAATCTAATTACATTAAAAATTTAACGCCTGAAACATGTTTCAATCTAACATTTAAATTTTTTTATTAAGCTTTTACATATTTTTACTTCAATATTAATTAAAAGATATATTTAACACTAATTGAATTAAAAAAAAAACATATTAATTTATTTTTAAAATTTAAGATAAAAATATATCAAAATTTATTCAATTTTACATATTTAACCATTTTCTTTATGTCTATTCTCCATACAATAGCAGATTGGAATTGAAACTTAGAGCAACTCCTGCATAATTTTCTTGGGAGCATGTGCGACCACAATTGTCTATTTCAACTTTTATAGAACTTTTTTTTTTCTCATTTTTTTCTAGTTTAATTGTGTAGATAATCAATTAGAAATTCAAAGTTTTTCAAGACCAATAAGAGAAACTGTTGTAGTTTTCAACATAGATCAATCCTTTTCAAAGTTGATTCAATTATTAATTGAAAATTAAAAAATCTTAAATTCTTTCACAAATTCAAATTAATAAAGCATTAATTAATTCTTAAAAAATCATGTAAAAAATTAAGCAATTTGTATAAATTTTAATATCTTATTTTTAGGGAAATCTTCAATCTAATTCAAAGTAAAGAAAATTAAAGTAGGAATCTTTTACTAATAATATAATAGGAATTCACTTAAGCAAATACTTAATTTCAAGAAATTAAGAAATGGTATAAAGAAAGAATCTAAATTATTATTGCATCAAAACTTTAAAAATCATTATGAATTATACTAGAGATCAGTCCATATTCAATATTCAATGTTGGACAAAATAAAACTAAAATTGTAAAGGAAGAAGAAGGATATATGGAAAAGAGAAAAGGAATAAAAGAAATAATTTTTCAAATATTAAAATTGTGAAAAGAACAATGAGAGACTTGTTTCTAACCCTAGCTACAAGAATTCATGATTAATCAATTGAAAAATGATGCTTGGGCCTTGATCAACTAGTACCAAACCCAGCCCCAATAGTACAAATCTGAAACAAAAAAGGTTGTACATGTGAGTTAAATTTTGTAGTACAAATTCAATTTTTAAATACTCCTGATTCCATCATGAAAATAGTATCATGTAATATATCAAATTAAAATCTTAGATCTTAGTTTTTAAATGTCGTTCAAAAGCTTCCACCTACAACTCCAGTTATTACAAAAACAAGATAAAATATAATATTAAACCTTTATTACAATTAAAATCTGAATAACTTCAATTAGGTTAAAATAGTGGATTTCATCATGAATACTGTAAAATAAACCTAAGGTTAAAGATGTTGAATGTAAATAAAAATATGATAAATAATAAATTACATTGATTAAAGAACAAAAAAAAGAGGGACCAATATATATTTTAACTTCATGATTAGAAATTGTGATGATTTACTCCATAGTTCTGACTAATATATTCAATTTCTTATTTTTACACATTAATTAAGAACAATAGTTTTTTAATGAAGAAAAATAGTAAACATATTTTTTATATTTATTTTACTATGATAATTTTATTAAAGTCTTGATGCATTCTCAACTCCGTTTTACTATTGGACGAGACTCATGTAACAAGTATGAGAAGTTGCTTTGAATTATAAAGAAATTTGATTTTACTTATGGAACAATGGTTGAATGTTATTAATATCAAAATCATTGGATTAATTTAAATTAAGTAAATATTATAAGAAATATAATTAGCATAAATTTTGTGATGATAAAATTCGTATGTTGTGTGCAGAGGGAGATTTGAAAATATAAATATATTTTATATGAACATGTAGAATTGAGATTATTTGTGATAAAGTTTTAATATGATTAAGTGTTATACGAGATGAAATAATATTTTTATGTTGTTATATAAGTTTTTTAGAATTAAATTTACGTTAGGTTAGATGAAAAATACATAAGATCGAGAAATTGTTAACTCCGACAACTTAACCATAGAGTGCAATTCGTGTATAAATGTTAAATAATGCATGTTTATTAGTGTGAGAGTGTTTAACATTTGACAAATTGTTTGAAATTAATTCTATGATGTTAATTTACATTGCTTATTGATATTCTTTATTGATTAAAAGTTTTGTAAATGTTAAATTTATAGGCCTTATGCTAGTTATGCCAAGTTGCGAAATATGTTGTTTTTGTCTATTTTTTTTAGTAGATAAATATTATCCAATACAGATAAGAGAACGATCAACTAATTTTTTATTTAAATTTATTGGGTGAATTATATTTTGTCAATTTGAATTTGATCTTCTATACATATAATATGTGAGTATTTATTTTTGTGATTCGCAATAAGAAATATTTGATTAACTTGGTATAAATTAAGACATCGAATAATAAGAAATATATTGAAACTAACATGAAAAGTCAAGAGACAAAATATGTGTTGTATGTTATATGCATGTGGTTACATGAGATGAGGTTATGTTAAAAATAGAAAATTGATCAACTAATTTGAATATTAAAAGCATTATAAAACACGATAACTCCTAGCTATATACTTTACTTCACAACTGGATAGAGTTACTACCGTTATTTATTAAAACACCATGAAATAAGAACATTATTTAGTAAGAAATCTGAGAACCTAACAAATATGTCAATGACTTTTACTTTTTTTATTTTATTAAAAATTTAAATTTTATAGAAATAAACTCCTTCAAGAAACAAAACACCTTTCTACCAATTTTTACTTCATGAGTTCCTTCTCTTCTCTTTGTTGCTCATCCTAGAATCTAACCCTTCCTCATCTTTTGCAGATTGAAGCAGTGGAACCAAGATTGTTATTATTTTTTATTTCTTTTGCAAAATATCGTACAAGCTGATCTTAACAATCTATACATATAGGTGAGTGCAATTTCCCCTTTTGTTAGGAGTCACTTTGATTTTCAAGCATAAAAAATTCTTGGTTTTGCATGTGATTTTTCTACGTTTTAGATGAATCCTCATCCCTAGATAGTCATGAAATAGCAATATAACTTTTAGTAGGATTTTGTTGTATATAGGGCAAGTTTGAGTAGTGTGGGATGCCTAAGAATGTTGGTAGGCTCCTCCTCTAAGGTAAAGGGAGCTAATCATTTAAAAGTTTTCATTTTAACATTGTTTTGAATGAATAATTAATTTCTTTTTGAAATGTTCGGTCTCTATTTTGAAAGTAAATTTGGAGTTTATGTGTTTTGAGGTGTGTTTTAATGTGAATATGGAAGGATTTACCCATGGAATTGAAAATATGGTAAACTGTGGGTGATTGTGAGAATTTTTGTGAATGTCATGAATCGATGATAGCCTTTTAATGAAAATTTAACTCATGCATAATTTAGAAAGAGTTTGTGATGATGAGAAAGAATTTTTGTGGTTCAAATGTTGGTTGTGGTGTTTATAATGCTTGAATTAGATTTTGTGAAACTTTATACTAAATAAGAGTATTTATATGAGTGAGTTGTGTTCATGTAATGTAGATACATATATTAGAGTAAATGTGGTATCTTGTAAGAGCAAGTGATAACTTTAAGACTTGGAATTTCTTTTAAACAGGTTTAGTGGATACTATTGGGTGCACTACCCCTGTCATTGTTGAATAAATTCTAGGAAGAATAGTTTTTATCTTAATGTCATTCAATGACATTTTTTAGTCTAAAATTTTATTAAATGATTAAGTTAGAGTTTTGCTTGAAGTAGTGATGTGTGGTTGAGTCCAGTAGCTATTTTTATAGAAAAATACTACTGCTTAAGGTGCCAAAATGTATTGAAGGGGACCTTAGAGAGTAAAATTATCCTCACTCAACTAGCATCTTGCTCGAATAGAGTATGATATCTAGGTGGTGTGAGTCCAAGGAAGCTTCACATGGAAGACAATGTGATATGAAAAAGGATCATACTTCGAATTCTAGTAAGGTTAATGTTGTCATGGCTTGATGAGGGACATTGGTCCTAAGCGTTGAAATATCATTAAGAATTTAGAGTAAGTGTGATAGATGCAGAGTTTCACGAGTCCATTCAATTTTAGATTGGCTTGAGGGTTATGGATTTGTTTTGTTTTGTAGTGTGTATGATTGCGTAAGTCTTGTTTGTCTGATTTGGTTGGTGAAAACAACAATTTTAATAGAGAAAGAATTTGGAGTTAGTGATGAGAGTGTACACTCATGAGTAAATCTTAGATTATCTTTTGTCTCAAATATGAATGTTTTAACTTTTGAGTGGTTTGATGATAGTCATATGTTTTACAATAGGTAATATGTTTGAATAATTATTATTTAAGGTGTGTAACTTAGTGATTGACATATGTTTGGTTTTGGTGGAAATATTTCAATTGTTAAACATTTAGTTATAGGGTTGGGAGTTGTGTTTTAAGTTTTTAGTTTAGTGCTATGAATAATTTTGGGTGAAGCATTGTATATGTTGTAGGTGTTTTGTTATTGTTGAGGGACATCAATTCTAAGTGATTTAACGTACTAACCTCTAAATGATCTAACATAATCTTTATCTTTGGGATGATTTGGCTATATGTGAGTTGCATACTTATAGCTAATGATGAAAATAAGACAATACCTTTAAATAAGAAGGATATAAAATGAGTATTGGCCTTATGAGTGTAAGGTGAGTTACATTAGTTATTTGATTGTTTCATGATCTAGTTTCAAATAAAGGTTGAATTAAAGCATTAAATAAACAATATATTGATGGTGTGTGGATAAGTGTTTTCATAGGAATTACCATTACTTAACCAATACAACTTCATTATTGTCAAGTTATTAGTTAACAAACTAGATAGAGTTAAGTTAACCCTAATTCATCTCCTAATGGACACAAAATTTATTTCTAACAAATTAGTTCCCGTAAAAAATAAACAAAAGATAATAAAAAATAAAGATAAATAAAATAAATAAAAAATTAAATAACAAAATAATAATGACATAAGGAAATAGAATTGAAAAGATAAAAAGACATAAAAATAACAATAATGAAAATAGGTTTATTCATTTGTTTTTTCAAAATAAGATTCTTCGTTGGTTATCTAAAGATTATTGTTCAAATAATCATTGTGTTTGATTTTCAAATTAATCAATATAATTTCACAATTAATTTGTCGGTGTTCTCATTGTTAAAATATATTCTCAATTAAAAGCTTTGTAGATTAATTATAATAAATTTATATCTATTCTTTTACCGCTTATATAAAGTAAAAACCTAATTAACCAAAGTATATTTTTGACGTGTTAAAGTTTTCACCATTAATCAAAGTATATTCTTAATTATTGTCAAAAAACCCATTTAATCACATGAAAATTTCTAAATCTAATCAAAGTAGATTTAACACTGTGCTAATTTGCTACAATGTAAAAATCATCACTTTTACTTAATTAAAAGATAAAAGACATAGATAAAATTAGTAAATCACTACAAGAATTAAAAGAACATAAAAATTTATTCATCTAACATCAGAATCTAGTTAAGAAATTATAGTAGAATCAACCGCATCCATGGGTTGAACATAAAAATAGAAGAAAAAAGGGTGAAGAACATGAAAGCTTGAGGAGAGAATGAAATTAGGTCTCCCAAAGGGTTTCTAAGCTCCACTAATGTGTTTTCTTAAGTCTTTCTATATAAAAATTGGATTGAGCTTTGTTTTGGACTTTTCTGTTGTTGTAGTTTTCTTTTCTGATAAAGTAATATCCTCTAATTATCTTCTAAATAATTCAATATCTTCAAGATATATTTAATTGTTGTGGAGATCTAAAAATATTTGAAAAGATCTTTGCTAGATTCAAAAAGATTTGACAAATATTCTTTTGATATCTACTGATATAATTAAATAAAGTAATTATTTTCTATTATTAGATTTATTTTTAAGGTGTTATGAAACTTTAACCAATTTATTTTCATACCTCCATAAGCCCAACTTAACTACAACTGCAATAACACATTTCAAAATATCTAAAGAATATTTATGTAACTAAAAAACTATTTTTAACATGTTTTGTATCTTATGTTCAATAAACCCAATTATAACAAATCCTAATTAAAATATTCTTTTAAAGTACAAAAATCAACTAAGAATCCAATATTAAAGACTAAATGCATAAATATGCACTCATCACAACCCTACACTTATCTTTTTGCATTCCTGGGCAAATTTAGTATTTTCAAAACTTTATCCCGGGTGAATATTCATATCAACATTAAACTAAAGGACTCCAAAGGTTGGTTGAAGAAAGATGTCATGAGACTCTATTTCAAGTAGTTGATTCTACGGTCGACTTCTTTTTGCAGATGTTGCGTCTACCACCGCAACCTCAAATCAGAGAACCTCTTCTTGGTCAAACATGACAACCTCAAGGTCTTTGACTTTTGACTCACCACCTTCTCCAACCACCTTAAGGAGGTTGGGTTACTACATTTCACGTGCGACATGCCCACATAAATGTCACTAAAGGTCATAACGAAGAAAAGATATGATGCTTTTAGGATGATGTTTGGTTGACATGTATAAGAATATTTATAAAGAAAATGAAAGGCCCAATTCTGGCAGAGGCCCAAAAGCCCGAAGTCCAAATCAAAAGCTAAAGCTTCACTAGAAGCTTCCCACTGTCAGAGAGTTGGTGAGGCTCTGCATCCCGAGTGATTGATGAAAGGGAGAAGAAAGAAAGCGCAATCGCGGGACTCTCCTCCGACGAGGCTTATGGCAGCAGCAGCAGACCGAAAAAGGGTCATATGATGATCGAAGGAACAGAGGTAAGAAAAGCTCTCAATATTTCTTTTATGGGTAAAATAGAAAAACTGTATTATTTGTTGTGTTCTCTGTTAAAAAACTAAAACATACATTTGGAACACTTATATATAGGTTCCGATAAGTATAATCCAACAAATAAAAGAAAAGCAGTTAGACTCTCTAACTGAAAACAGAATAATCCCTAATCTAAACTCCTAAAAGACAAAATAGCTATTAGGAGCATTAAATTCAATAACTGAAACATCAACACGCTCCCCTCAAGCTGGATGGTGGATACTCACTAATCCAAGCTTGGAGATGATAGATTTAAAGTGGGTTCGGTGAGGAAATTTAGTGAACACATCCGCAAGCTGTTCTTCTGATCGAATGGGGAGAAGACGAAGAAATTTTGCTTGAATCTTCTCACAGACCACATGGCAATCCAGTTCAATATGTTTGGTTCGCTCATGGAAGCTTTGATTGTGGGCAATGTGTCTTGCAGAGTCGTTGTCGCAGTATAGGACAGCAGTAGCAGTGGGCTGAACTTGAAGATCCTGAAGTAGGTAGTGAAGCCACTGCATTTCACAAACCGTGGCAGCGAGTGCACGATATTCAGCCTCAGTAGAGGACCTTGACATCGTGCTTTGCTTCTTTGACTTCCACGAAATCAACGAGGATCCTAGAAAAATACAGTAACCAGTAGTTGACCTCCTCGTGTTAGGACAAGAGGCCCAATCCGAATCGCTAAATCCTTTAATCTGCATGTTAGAGTCAGCTGGAAAGAAGAGTCCTTCTGAAGGATTAGACTTCACATATCTTAGGATATGTTGTAAGGCTTGATAGTGATAGCTTGTAGGTTCCTGCATAAATTGACTTAGTAAGTTAACAGTAAAACACAAGTCAGGCCTAGTATTGGTTAAGTAGAAAAGCTTCCCTATCAATCTACGATATGAACTAGGATTGTCCAGATAGTCTTCTGCTTTATACAAGAAGCTTGTGTTACTCAAAAAAGGGGTAGAACATGGTTTACTCCCAAGCATTCCTGTTTCTTCAAGGATGTCAAGGGCATACTTTCTCTGACAAAGGTGTATCCCTTTCTTGGATCTAGCAACTTCAAAGCCTAAAAAGTACTTTAGTTCTCCCAAGTCTTTAATCTGAAATTGGTGATGTAAAAGGCCCTTTATGTGAGTGATCTCACTTATAGAGTTTCCTGCTAGAACAACATCGTCTACATACACAAGTAAAGCTGTGATATTTGTGGAGTCCTTTTTTACAAAAAGAGAGTGATCAGATTTTGATTGAACATAGTTAGCAGAAATAAGAAAGTTAGATAGCTTTTCAAACCATTGTCTACTAGCCTATTTTAGCCCATATAGAGATTTATTCAGCTTGCATACATGTCCCTCTGTGTCAACATCCAATCCGGGTGGAATATCCATATAAACATCCTCTTTTAAATCTCCATGCAAGAAAGCATTGTCTACATCAAGTTGATGTAAAAACCAGTTTCTTGAGGCAGCAAGAGCTAGTAAAAGTCTGACAGAAGTCAGCTTTGCAACGGGAGAAAAAGTATCCAAGTAGTCTATCCCTTCTTGTTGAGTGTAACCCTTGGCCACCAATCGGGCTTTATATCTCTCTATAGTGCCATCTGCTTTGTGTTTAACCTTATAAACCCATCTACATCCAATGGATTTCTTTCCAGCGGGAAGTGGAGTCAGAAACCAGGTACAATTATCTTGCAGTGCCTTGATTTCTTTTTGCATAGCATCTGCCCATTCAGGGCTATCTCTAGCCTCCTCGTAGGAGCTGGGTTCCTTTGTAGCATTCACAGCAAGAGTGTATTTTAAATGTTTCTTGGACAAAGATTCATAAGATAAAAAATTAGTGATAGGATAAGGAGTTTTTAAACCATTTTTGACACATAAGGATGTGGATGGAGGTTGATCAGCTTGATGTACATAGTCCTTCAAGTATTCAGGGGTCTTTCTCATTCTGTTGGACTTTCTTTGATTGGTTCCTTGTGTTTCTTCTACAAGGCCAGTTTCTTCAGCAGGGACATCAATACTCTCAGTTGCCCTCTCACTACTCCTTGTATAGCTGTAGGGAAAATTGTCAAGGAGAAATGTGTTTTCTTTATTGTTATCACTGTCAGTTTTATTGTTTTGCCCATTCTTATAGGGAAAAATGTCTTCATAAAAGACAACATTTCTGCTAATGAAGATTTCTCTAGTGTTAATGTCAAGAACAACATATCCTTTAACACCATTTTTGTAGCCTAGAAATACACCCTTTCTAGCTCTAGAGTCAAGTTTATTTCTGTTATTTTCTAAAGTAGAGGCAAAACACAAACAACCAAAAACTTTTAGGTTAAGATAAGTGGGAGAATTATTGTGTAACACATCATAGGGAGTTCTATCTTTAATAACAGAAGAAGGAAGCCTGTTTATCAAATATATAGCATGAGACAAAGCATAAGACCAATAAGCATAGGGTATATTAGACTGAAAAATCAAACTACGAGTAACATTCAATATATGTTGGTGTTTGCGTTCCACAACAGAATTTTGTTGTGGAGTTTCAACACAACTTCTTTGGTGTTCAATCCCATAGGAATCGTATATGCTATTGCAATTAAATTCAGGCCCATTGTCGGTTCTAACAGTTTTGATAGTTTTATTAAATTGAGTTTTGATCTTTATGATAAAGGCTTGTAAAAGTTCCCTAGTCTGACCTTTATTATGCATTAGAAAAGCCCAAGTATGCCTACTGCAATCATCAACAATAGTAAGAAAATACCTATGTCCATGTACAGAT
The DNA here is from genome assembly GCF_000741045.1 of Vigna radiata var. radiata. NCBI lineage: Eukaryota > Viridiplantae > Streptophyta > Magnoliopsida > Fabales > Fabaceae > Vigna > Vigna radiata. The sequence continues at coordinate 2,767,656 of NW_014543262.1, read as the reverse complement.
GGAGTAGAGATAGGGCCCCAAATATCACAATGTATTAAATCAAAACAATTGGCAGACATAGAACTACTCTTAGGAAAAGGCAATTTGTGCTGCTTAGTATAATGACATATATCACAAGTGTTATCAAAAGTAGTTTGAACATAAGGAAAAGCTTTGCATATTCTTTCAACAGTTCTGTGTCCAGGATGGCCTAGCCTATAGTGCCACAAATTGATATTTACATGTTCATATGAGAAAATAAAGCTAGATGTTGAATTGCTCCAAAAAGGTTGTAAGTAGTAGAGCCCTTTGTACACATTAGCACATCCAATCGTCCTCAATGTAGAGTTGTCCTGAATTTTACACATCTTAGAACAAAAAGTTAGTGTGCAGTTCATGTCCTTGGCTAAACTTTGAACAGATATAAGATTGAAAGTGAACTCGGGTATATATAGGACATTAAAAATCATGAATTCAGAGGAAAATTGTACAGTTCCAGCATAGTTGGCTGTCACAATAGAACTGTTTGGTAGTTTAACAGATATTGGCTTTATTTTAGTGAAAGTTAGAAACTGTTTTTTGTCATAGGTCACATGATCAGTGGCCCCTGTATCAATAATCCATGAGAATGTACCTTGTTTTTCCTCTGTAGTGTCTTTTCGAACCTGACTAATACTATGAGAGGGGTTGTCCACCTTTTCAAGCATTTGCAACAGCTTTTGCATCTGTTCTGGAGTAAAAGAACTCTGGGCAGCACCCTGTTGGTTAATCTGCTGACTGATCTGTGTAGCAGTATTAGTAGAGCAAACATTAGTGGAACCCCAATCACTTTGTCCTCCACTGTGCTGACCATTATTGTCATTTTTCTTATACCACGGTGGATATCCATGTTTAGAATAACATTCATCAACTGTATGGTTCATTTTGTTGCAATGAGAACATTGTTTTCCATAGTTTGGGTTTCTTCCTCTACCTCTTCCTTGACTACGAGAGGTAAATCATATCCTTTCCAACCTTGGTCATTTCTCCACTGGGTCTGTTTTTCAGTGGCATTTGCAAGTACTTTAATATCATTCTGGTTGGAGAAACCAGAATCATGTTTCTCTTGTCTTTCTTGTTGTATAATCAGGGAAAATACACGGTTAATACTGGGTAGAGGCTCCATCAATAGTATCTGCGTCCTAACAACATTGTAACCTTCATTTAGGCCCTTCAAGAAACAAATCACGTGTTCCATTTCTCTATACTTATGAGAAATCTTGGACAACTCACAACTGCAGGGGATCTTGCAGCAGCAATTCGGGATGGGTCTGAGAGACTCCAGCTCTTCCCATAGGATCTTTAAGTCAGTAAAGTACTGACTTACACTCCTTTCTCCCTGCTTAATAGAGTGGATTTCTTGAAGCAAGTCTGAAAACTTAAAATGGTCTCCTTTGGAGAACCTTTCTTTCAATTCCTCCCAAAGCTCTTTGGCATCTTCCACATATATAACACTTTCTGCTATTTGGGCAGAAAGAGTCTTGGTGATCCAAGATAATACCATCATGTTGCATCTTTCCCATGAGTCAAAAAGGGAACTATCTCTGTTAGGTTTCTTGATTCCTCCATCTATGAACTTTAACTTGTTCTTGGAGAGGAGTGCTCTTCTCATATTTCTACTCCAAGAGGTGTAGTTGGACTCATTAAGGATCTGAGAAATAAGAGAAATGCCAGGATTCTCTCCTGGATGAAGGTAAAAAGGGCTGGAGGGGTTGTTGGATTGATCTGTAGCTTCCATGACAGTAAGAAAGCAAGAAATGATAAAAGATTAGCACCAAGAAGATCAAGAAGATTTAAGCGCAGCAAGAAACGGGCAGAACAGGTACAGGACCTGCTCTGGTACCATAAAGAAAATGAAAGGCCCAATTCTAGCAGAGGCCCAAAAGCCCGAAGTCCAAATAAAAGCTAAAGCTTCACTAGAAGCTTCCCACTGTCAGAGAGTTGGTGAGGCTCTGCATCCCGAGTGATTGATGAAAGGGAGAAGAAAGAAAGCGCAATCGCGGGACTCTCCTCCGACGAGGCTTATGGCAGCAGCAGCAGACCGAAAAAGGGTCATATGATGATCGAAGGAACAGAGGTAAGAAAAGCTCTCAATATTTCTTTTATGGGTAAAATAGAAAAACTGTATTATTTGTTGTGTTCTCTGTTAAAAAACTAAAACATACATTTGGAACACTTATATATAGGTTCCGATAAGTATAATCCAACAAATAAAAGAAAAGCAGTTAGACTCTCTAACTGAAAACAGAATAATCCCTAATCTAAACTCCTAAAAGACAAAATAGCTATTAAGAGCATTAAATTCAATAACTGAAACATCAACAATTTATAAAAGGGACATAAAGTGTCCACCTTGATTTTTCTTGGAGTCAACTAACTATGTGAGGCTTATTAACGCATGTTATAGTAAATTGGAGTTATTATGACAAATATTTGTACACTTGACATAACAAGTGTAACTTACTTTATCAAGTCTTTTTTGACATCATAACAAGTTCACATTTTTTATATTACTTATAATTATGATTCTTGAATAATTGATATACAAAATGTTGAAGAACTGACATAAAGAATCTCACATCTAATAATAATTGCATATGGTTTAGTATCACGAATATTTGTGTAATAAACTTATTCTAACTTATAAAATTGATATTTGTGTGTAAAACAAAGCACTTATATCAAATCAAATATTTCATAAAAACACACTGAATAAAATATTTTGAAGGGGTTGACTAAATACAAATATATATGTATGTAATATTTGAAAACTTAAACACATATTTACAATATAATTATCTTAATAATTTTATTGAAGTTTTTAAATAATAAGAATTTTATTAAGAAGAATTTTTCCTTTTTTCCTCTTTTTAAAGGACTCCTTTATTTGTATTCAATAAAATAAATAATACAAATGTCATTAGACTATAATTAAAATTATAAAAGTATATTTCTAATTTTATTAACAATATAGTTCATATTAATAAATTATTAATATTTAAAAAAAATATATTTAAAAAAATTAAATTTAAGTTATAATTATTATCAAAATATATTTTAATATTTGTTTTATTAATTTAAATTTATTAATTCAAGTTTTAAGTATTTATTGGAATTATAAAAAATATTCATAGTCTTTTAAATATTATAATTTAATTTTAAATTTAAATTTGTTATAATGTTATTAAAATAGGTTGGAACCCGTGAACCAATTTGGTTCACTATGGATTTGAGTCGAATTGAGTTGAAGAAAAACTTGAAATTTTGATATAGGTCAATTTTGAGTTCGACTCATTAAAAACCCACCAATCCATCTCTTTTTTTTTTACTTATTTTTAGATTATATTTAGAGTTTAAGATGATTTTGGATTGTATTTAAATATATATTTTTATTTTGAATTATCTTTAAAATTTAATATAATTTTAAATTAAAATTTATTTACGGTTGAATTAAAAAATTATTATTTTTTAATTAAAAAAACTAGTGATAATAAATTGAATTAGATTCGAATTTTTTCCTCTGAGTGAAACAAACTAAATAACAAATCCGTAATAGGTGAGAGCAATTAACATATTTTAGTAAACTAACTTTTTTAAGATCAAATTCGAAACTGTTGCTTCAAGTTGCTTCTTCCAACTAAATTTTAATAAAGAACATTAAAATGTTCTCGGTCATAAAAGCAGTTCTAAATAAATATACATGATTCTGTATTGCATACAATCTTTCTATGAATTTTTTTTTTTTTTATGTAATTGTATAAGTTAAACTTAATCTATATTGTATTAAACAATGCCTATATTTAAAGTTGGAATATTAAAAGAGCATATAATAAAAACAAAAGGAATGAAGTTTGTTGTAGCAACTTCTTAACAAAATAAACCCAAAGCTAATAAGCATTAACAATGATGACTGAGTTTCATGAAAGAATAGAAATGTTTTCTAATGACTTCACTTTATTTCCTAAAAGTTTATAATTGCTGTCACTCTTAGGTCTGCCTACTTCTGCCAAGATTTGTGCCAACATGCCTAAAGTTTCTATACTTATTCTCACTCTATCCCACACTTGAAAACTTTAATTCAACCAATTATTCCACCACTTGGCCAACCTTCAAAATGAAATAGATAATATTAATATAATCTGTAGCTTAATTTACAAGACCCCAAACCTAGTTATTTTATTTACATAGAAGAAGAACAGAAAATTTTGGCCACATCTTCCATGTTGTTGACTCATTGCAGTATCTCAAACTTCCTTAATCAATGTTTAAACCAAACACCATCACATGAACCACCGGAAGTTATGGGAGCTCTGCTTAGAGGAAGACCAGTCATTGCTGAAAATGCTGCTTCATTCAACTTGCTTGCATGCTCAACCATCTGCTTAATCCTCTGCAATCACAATTAAGGGTTATTTCAACACTTCAATATTCAGATATTGAAGAAGTGTAAAACTGCATAATTTTGCAAAAGTCAAAAGAGATACAGTCTTCATCAAAATGTTAGGAAAAAAAATTACTATGCATAAGAACTGTAGCTATTTTGTTTTAATTTCAGAAAAGAGACATTTGCTGACCTTGTCATCAGTGTAGATCTGAAATCGAATCTTCTGATCCTGGTGGAACTTGTTCTTTTGGTTGCTGCCAAAGATCAGAACACAGATTGTGGCAGCAGCAACCCCAAATGAACAGATAGCTCCAACACCATTCATGCTCCACTTCCAAAAGTTAAAACCATCACCAGAGTCCTCCACTTCTTTGCTAGTAGTATCTCTATCAATCTTCATTCTGGGAGAGACCATCATCTCCTGTGCCTCACTACCTATCTCCTCAATTTTCAAACCACCCATGTCAGGTTTAAGGAACAATCCTATACCAATGGACTTTGGGGACTCAATTCCCCTGATCTTTGACAAAAGATGTGGTACAGTGTCTTTATCAGCTTCCAAAACCACTCCTTTGATTTTCTCAGCGGCAATAGGTGATGATGGCACAAGAGTGTCCTCAACATGTTCCTTTGTGATTTCTTCCACTAACCCTTCATCTGGGGCCTCTCCAATTCTTGATTCCAATCGAATTGGAATATGGACAGGCTCTTGGGAAACCCTCAGATGAAAATTCCTTGATTCCTCGGATGTTTTCTTGAATTTTGGCGAGGTACAGAAGTAATAGTCATCCACATCAAAAACACTTTTTGAATCCAAGTTTCTTTTCCCCAAAAACACCTGCTTCTCAACACAATCTTCATTGAAGTCAAAAAGACTGTCATCAGAAAGAACTACCCAGTCATTGGTGTCCATCTTCACACCAGATCAAGGAGTATTCAAAGAGAAAGTTAGATTATATAAGAAAAAAAGAAGGGAAAACAAAATGGGATTTTTAAAATTGGATGTTGATTTGTTGAATCAAAGAAGGTGGCTTTTGTGGAGTTTTGCTTGGAATCTGATTAGTAGAAGAACACAAGAGTAAGCGCACACCATGAGGTTGTCTGGTTGCTCTTGAAATATAAAGAGTGAGCTCACAGACTATTTACACATGGACTTGAAAATGACAATTTGGAAATGGTGGCCCTACCAAACAGATTAGGATTCTTCTCTTTGTTTCTTTCTTTTCAGTAACAGAGTTATTAAATGGTTAATTATGGCTTGGATAAAAGAGAATTCTGAAGGTTAAGAGATTAACCTAACCTACACAAGATTTTTCTTTTTAATTATATTATTATTAGTGGTTTGTTAAGGTGATTTTTGTAACAAGAGGTTTCTTTCCTTATTTTTCTCCTAAAGAAAGGAAGAGATTCCTGGTTTCCTTCAGGAAATTGTGGATTGCTTGTTGGAGTGAGATGATGTTGATGTGTTGAAAGATTCTGGAAATCCAAAGAGAATAGAAGACCATCTTCAAAGTACAGGTGTCCACCATTGCTATTATTCTCTATCCCATTTATGGTTCTCTCTTTAAAAAAAATATTATAGGACTTGTTGGTAGATCACAGGAAGTAACCATAATTAATTAAAAATATTTTTGTCAATTTATTATTATCATTGATAAATTGCGACCTTATAAGCAAAAGTAACCTATTAGACAAAAGAAAAGCAACGTAAAAGAAGAAATAACGATGAGAGCCTTAAAAAAAATATAAAATGGCTACAAGATTCTACAATTTGTCTTTTAGTCTTTTTCTTATGTTTAAGAAAATATTGGAACAAATAAAAGACATCAACATGAAATTTGTGTGAACATGTTCTAAAATGCATTTTAGATGTTGGTGTTTAACTGAAATAAATAAAATATTACTATATTCTTATATAAAATTCATTTGAATTGATATTAATAAAAATATTTTGACAATGCAATACATTACTTAACAACATTCACATGTTTACACATCAAAGTGAACATATCTATAAAATCTAATTATACCAGAAATAGTTTTTAATAAAGTTCCAAACATAAATAAGGTTTGTGAGATCCAATAAAAACACACAATCTGAAAAGAAGAGCACATGTCATAGTCAGCTTATTTCTTACCACGTTGGATGTTAGCTATTATCAGCATTGATTGACAGTGGTTTTGTTGGTGCGTGATTGTTAAGATTGACTGTGCAGAGTGTGACACTGCATTGCTGTTTGCTGTCTTCGTGCAAGCTACGTATTTTTATTACCTTCTCTAACTATGGCTTCAATTTTTGGAATTCAAATGGTTTGGTTCACTTGTTTGTAAGCATTTGCCAGCTGTCCAATAATCTATAAATGTGTTACCCATGTTAAAAGGACAACGAAAATTTAAAAAATATATTCTGGGAGTTTCATTTTTTCTAAGATGATTAAGATTGTGTGCTATACGAGGTTGAAAATGTTTACTTTTTTTTTTTTATCAAAGATAATATTATCTCAACTCCATGAGATTAATGCGTACAACAATAAAATAGTTATATTTTCAATTTAAAGTTATAAATTGTTTTTAGGAGAATGTAAACAGAGATCGTTATCAAGTTGTTAAGAAGATTTTTAATTGGTATATATATTGAGACGATAATAGTTTAATTCTTAGAACATGTTAACATCAATTGATCATCCAATGATTATACCATAACAAACATTTTAAGTGTTATCTGTTTTATATTATCTACATGTTTTAATATGTGTTTTTTTGACCGAAGTTCATGTTCGGTTTCAAAACAAACAATATAGTAGTTTAATAAAGGATCTAATGAAAGTTTTTTAATATGATAAAACCTTGATGATTTGTTTTCTTTTCAAGCATTTAAGATATTAAAGATGAAGATAGACTTTGAAGCTTATAAAGACATCTTGCAAAATCCAAACTTAGTTGATTCAAATTGTAACGATCATCTCAAGAAAGTTATAAAAAGAAATTAAGTTGAAGAGGATGAACACATATATCTATCACAAACACCTTTTAAGTCTCATGTGATAAAAATGTTCTTGGTGTGTTATGAGAAATACTTTGTAAATTCATACTTTGAAGTTAAGTTTAAATTGTACTACTTGTGGAATTTTTTTTATTGAGAGTTCTTAATATTAAGAGAATTAAAAAAAGTTAAGCATACATGATTTGTGTACTTATGAGAGCCATAAATCATTTGTGTACTTACAACTAGGAGCACTTTATATACTTAACCTATAATCATTGATTTAATTAGTAGAATCTTTTAAGCATAATCTTTAAGAGAGAAATAAACATACTTCAACAATGAAACAATATAAAATTTAAGTTCAATAAATTTTATATTATATGCTCTAGTCTTATAAGAAAAGAGTTTAAAGCTTTATTTAACTTCTCTTCTAGAGTCATCTATTTCAATCATAACTAAGTATTGAATCAAATTTTACTTATAAAATATTTTTCTATATTCAAGTCCGAAAGTGATAATAACATGGGAAAGAACAAGTATGAGAATAGATGAAGATACTTTCTTATGAGAACATCTAAATAGGGTGAATTGTTACTTGGTTGAATTTCTTGTGACTCACTTAAATGAGTGGATGAAAATAACTAACTTATTATCAGCTGGATTTGGTTTTGTATATTTGAGATGTTTAAACAACTTTTTAAGAGTTTAGGAATGTTTAGGTACGTAAGCCTTCAAACTCGAAAGCCAAATAAATAATGTTTAAGTCAATCAATATTTTTGTTTTTTTTTCTCTTTAGGATGAACAAATTTTCATAAACAAGTTTTTATATTTTTATTAGATTGCCTTTTTAGTGACCAAGTTATATAAAATTGATTTTTGCAAGTTTCATTATTATATAAATTAATATATTTGTAGGAGCAAACAACTCTTCTTATTCTCTTACTTATTTGAGATAACAAATTTATTTCATTGAGTATTATCTTAATGAAAATCACTTGAATTTGTGTGTAGTCATTGTAAAATATTTTATTAATGTTCATTTTTATGATAATAATTTAGAGGGATGTGTCATTGGTACTCTTCAACAAGGATTTTCATGGACTTGAATAAGAATGATAAGGAGTTGAGTTGAGTTAGATACGGATAGTGTCTACCTGGTATCTAACCCGTAAAAAAACACTTGTCACTACTCGATTCATTACCAACAAATATTTGTTTAAAAAATATCCACAAGTATTTTAAAACTTGCATATATATGTGGATATCCGTGAATATTTTTTTAAAAAAGAAAATATTTTATAAACTTTTAAAATAAAATCTAAATAAAATCACCAAAAAATATAAAGTATAATATATATTAAATTAAATATAGATTAAAAGTTATTTTTGATTAAATTTAAGGTTAAATTATTCTATTTGTTTCCCTTTTTGTAGGAAAATCTTAAATCAAATTGATGAAATCTCTTTTTGTTGAAATCCTAAATCATTGTGTCAATTAATTCTCCTCTTTTGTAGAAAGCCTAAATTAGTTTTTGTTCTTCAAAGTTCTTCATGTTGGGAGATAGAAGCTAGAATACTCATTTAACAAATTAATGCTCCAAACCAAGCTATTTACTCCCTTAACCCACAATTACATTTCAAATGAGAGACTCGTTCTACCATCGCACTTTTCTTTCGGTGGTTCACCCGCATGCCTCTCATTAATCCCTTATTTCCACAAATTGCAGATTTTGAACAAACATTGTTCGGACTACCCTTTTCCTAGGAATTTTTGCAATGAGTGATTACACTTTTGATTCAATTCTCCAATTCCACACTTATACTCTTGTTGAACAAGAGCAACTCATAAAACCCAATTGAACTCATAATACTATTGGAAGCATAATTTCGTTGAATCACTCTATATAAAGACCTTCTACTACTATTAGTGAACCCATCTTCAACCATGTTACTATTCTTGATCACAATGCAAACAAATTTTAACCTCTTGGTAAATGAACTTACCACTTGTATCCCTAATTTGACCACAAAGTCCCTTATGAACCTTTTTCTATTTTAGAAAAACAAAATTCCACATCACCGACTTCTTATTAACTCTATAACAACATGCCTAATTATTATTTATTTATTGTTACCTAATAATTTTTCTAAATTAAGAATTGAATTGAAACAAATAAAAATATAATTAACTTTAATTAAAATTAAATTTAACTTAATAAAATATAAATTAATTCTAATTTTAATTTTTTTTTACAGATAACACATTCTCACGAGTAAGAATAATATATATGATATTCCAGCTCATCTATTTATAAACAAGTATTAAAATATTTATTATCAACGAATAATAAATATATCCATTACAAATTTTATCTCTAAATATCTCCAAACTTAAGTATTTTTGACATTTCTAAACATAAAATATAATAAACCTTAGGTAGTCAATAGACATCAACGGTACGAGGAAGCCACCAAAAGTTTCTAAGCATAAAATACTTCTTGACATGATTAACTTTAATAATGTTATTTTAACCAATTTTAAATCAAAATATTGATAAGGATGAAAAAAAAAGAAAAATGAGAGTTTTGGGTATCTACTATCCTTTAACCCCCAATTAGAAATTTTTTCTAATATACTAGAAAAAATTAATACAGAAAGAAACAAGATTTTTATTCAATTGATTTATAAAACAGTATATCAGCAGAGCACTCTAATCCTAAAATAATAATTATAAAAAAATCTCTAAAATCTTCTAACAACTTCTATTAGTAATACATTTAATATTACACCAACTTTTAATAACGCATGTAATATCCTACTTACCAATACTAAAAAGTTCTATGATGTTTAAGAGTTTAAACAAAAACATTCTTTTCTCTTAATCCACTGTGTCACAAGTGTAAAAATATTAAGATGTTTCATTAGTGAGACCAAACGTTCGTTCCATTTATAAACGTTGTAGACTATACTTTTTTGTAGCAATAAATCCAGTAAAACTAAATTCTAATATATACTAATGAATAACTTTCATTAAAAAATTCTTAAGTTAAGAAGAGGTGAAATCTTGGACGAAATACAATTCAAACTTGACAAAACAAGCAAATAAAGAATATTACAGATTGCTATATGTTTTGATTTTACATTAAAAACATAGAAGGGATTCTAAGAAAAGGGAAAAAGAAAAAGAAATACCTGACTCAGTTTTAGTATCAATCACCTCAAAGAATTAAAAGACAGAAAAATAAAAGAACATCACATTAAACTCAGATAACGTGTATATACATTCAAAATTTACTGAGTTACTGATAAAACTTTCACTACACTCTAAACGACTAGAACAACATGTTAACACTGTTAGTTCATACATTGAGATTTGAAACCATCACTTAGCTGAAGAATCACCAAGGGAAACAGAAGCCAGAGATGAGGCCCAAACTCTGGCACTCCTTGCCCTCTCTTGAAAGCTCCTGCTCTTACAGAGTTCTAGCTTGGTCCAAATCCTCTTCACATCCATTACATGAAGAACACGTTCCATCACTTGGCCAAGCTTTTGAAAGCTCAGATGATTAACATAGGATGAACAGAATGCTTTTAGATGTGGCATAATAGTGGGAAATACAGAGAGAATAATTCTCAGACATAGAAACAATATTGATAATGCCAGGTAAGGTTCCCTTCTTGATATCTCTCCAAGGGAGAAGCCCTTTATAGTTGAATGTTCATCACTCATCAAGTTGCTTACTTCACCAACAACAACCTTGTCCCTGGCTTCTAATCCTAGCATCAGACATGGTAAGGTTCATTACATTTATCACTCATTGAAGTTTGGAACACTCAATGTCTACTTTTAAACATATCATGAACAACAAGCTACCAAATCATAATAAGGTGAAAAATGGTGGTACAGGAAATTCCACCCGACATCATAGACAAGATTTCGGACATGCTTACCTGTGTTTCTCGCATAAAATTCTACAAGGGAGTCAAGATTGTTTGGACCATGATATCTCACTCTAGATGTCTGGTTCACCAGTAGTATTGCAGGTAAGCTATGAATTCCATATTTTGAATACAAGCTGCAGGGTAAAACACGCATGAGCATTAGACATTTATAAACTTTGACAAATTCATTATGCCGTGTTCTTCAAATCATGTACAAATTACCGAGGATCACACAACATAACAAACAACCTATTTTAACATTATTTCATGGCATAGCTTATCTGAGGCACTAATAAGCAAAGAATAAACCTAACTTCTGCAAATTGTATATATGTATACAGAAAATGAAATAGATTTCATAACTGATACAAAAAAGGAGGGATGGCTTCAAACCTTGGCAAGGCCGATGACTGTTCAAGTACTACATGTTCTACTTGAGGAAACATAGAGCTAAGAATATCAAATTCAGGAAGTATTCTGTGAGAAAAAGGACACCAGGAAGCATAGAAGAGCACAGAAACGTATCCAACCCTCTTTCTGGTAGACAAAACCTCTTCTATAAAGTTCCCATCCACCTGAACAAATCAAAACAATAAATAAAACACGTCACCTGATTGTACATAATGATACAAATTAACCAAAAATAACCAAATAAATCATCAAAACATATATGAATCTTCAAATTAATGTAACTATCAGCTTCAGTTATGGGGTTCAGAGAAAAATAAGCATTTCAATAAACTCTAAATCAACAATGATGCATTAGAATCAAAGCCAAAAACCATCTATGGCCTAGACACCATCCCTTCAAAGATAGGTCTTAGAATTTAGGTTAAAAAACCTAACTCAATCTAACATAACCTATATGTAAAGTATGAGTTATTGCTTCCCTCCAACACTCTCCCTCACAGAGAACTTGACATTTTTATCTCATAGCAGATTGCCCAAACAAGAATGGTTAGGATAAATTCTATTACCATTTCAAAATTCATGTTAAGATATAACTTAATTCTGCAAAATTGATTAGTAAGATAAGAGTTGTTATTATAGATATCCTTTATGATTCTTTTATTTTTTGCATTAACAAACAATAAAATGAACTGTAATATTTTCAGCCACGTATTACTACATGGACCATGTAGCCACCTCTACTTACACAAAGACAAAAACAAGAGTCTTAGAAGAAAAGCCTGTTGCTGAAAGAAAAAAAAAAAAAAAGCAAACATGATAATGAAGAAAGACACCTTAGAAGTTGGTACTGAGGACCAGTAGCAAGGAAAAGCAGTTCCCAATTCCTTGAATCAGATATATCAATGAAGAGGGGTTCAATCACAATTTGCTCATTCCATGACCCTTACTCAAGTTCAGTACTAGCAATTGATGAAAACTCACACAACCTTGCAACAATCCTTCCACATCTTCTGCTACCCCTGAGAACAATGCTTTTTCAGGTGCTATCTTACCAAATCCTAATCCTGTCCCAATATCCAATCATATTAGGATTTTTTATTCGACCAATAGTCGTATTGCTTGTTCCTTAAGGAACTTCATTTCCCACACACGTGATCTTCATAAAATTATTTCCGGCCTTAATAATTATGTCATATTTCTTCATCCTGTTGGAGCTGTCAATTTGGATAATGATCTCATATTGGAAAATGTTTTATATATTCCTAATTTCCATGTCAGCCTCATAAGTGAGTCCTCTATTATTCAATACAAAATTTCTGTTCATTTTAGTGTTGATTCCCTTTTATTTCAGGACCACAAAACCTTGAAGACGATTGGGAAGGGTGACTTGGTTCAAGGATTGTGTTTGTACAATTCGTCTGAAGGTTTCTTTAGTGCATCTACTTGCTCTAGTTCTTTATAAAATCTTATTACTCATGTCATGACTGTAATCTTGTTTCTTCTGCCATTTGACATGCTAGACTAGGTCATATATCTTCCAAATGTATGGAACTCATTAATAAAGAATTCAATTTTGAATCTAATAATAATGCTTTCTTTTGTGACATATGTCCTGTAGCTAAGCCAATAAAATTATCTTTCAATACTCGGTAATTGTTTTGCAAATTCTTTTGATTTGATACATTATGAGATTTGGAACCTTACTATACTCCCACTTATGATCATAAAAATGTACTTCCCAACTTTAGTTGATGATCATGGCAGGTTCACATTGATTTATCTGCTCAAACAGAAATTAGAGACACCTATCATCCAGCAGCTTTGCCTTGGTAGAGACCAAATTTCAATCACACATCAAGCAATTTATATCTGACAAATCAGAAGAGTTGGCTTTAATCTTCTTCCAAAGGAACTCTTCAACAGTTCAGTTGTGTAGAAAGGCCCCAAAAAATTATATGGCAAAAATGTCACATCAACAGCTATTAAATGTGGGTAGATCGATATTGAATCCCAAATTCCTATTCAATTATGGGGATAGTGCATCAAGACTGCAATTTTTCTTATAAATAAAACAAGTACCTTCAATCTTAAACACAAAGGCCCTTACCAAATTCTCTTTAAAGAGACCCTTCTTTTCAAGATCTTAGAGTTTTTGGTTGTTTCATTTTTGCTTTAACATTACCCTCATATAAATTCAGTTCAAGTGCCACAATTTGTTTTTATGGTTTATCAACTAGGCTACAAGGGATACATGCTTTACAACTCTTAAAGTCAAACCTTTATGATTTCCAAGGACGTCCAATTTCAAGAAAATATAATTCCCTTTCACTCTTTCAACAAAAATCAAACTTTAAATGATCCTTTTCCTAATACCGTGAACCCTCAACCTCCTTCAAACTCCATCAATCTACCCTTCTTGCACCTATTAGTTATGACATCAACACGTAGTCTCACAGTGCACTTCCAAATTCCAATCAATTCAACTCATATTCTTAGAAGATCAACCAAAACCCTCAGACTCCCTCCTCATTTCAAAGTAGTGAGCCTACATACTACCATCAAGTTGTCAAATTTCCTGAATGGAGGAAAGCAATGCAAGATGAATTAGATGTCATGAAAGCCAACGGGGATGACAGATTGCTCCCCTACCTACTGATAAGCAATTATGGTTGCAAAGGTCAAAACCAAGGCAAATGGCCCTCTTGATAAACTAAAAGTTAGATTGGTGGAAAAAGTGCGTACTTGACAGCCTGGAATTGACTTTATAGATACATTCGATCTGGTTGCTAAGTTAACTATTGTGAGAAGTCTTCTTGCTATTGCTGCTGTTAAGAATTGGAATATCTAACAACTTGATATAAATAATGATTTTCTTAATGGAGACTGTTTGAAGAATTCTAAATGGAACTACCTATGGGATACAAGCCCTAGGGTGAGAACTCAAATCATGGGGAGAAGTCAGTGTGCTGATTGAATAAATCCATTTACGGCCTCAAACAAGCCTTTAAGGCAATGGTTTTTGTAAGTTTTCTTCTAATCTTATTAACTCTCGTTTTTCTCAATCTTAAGTTGATTATTCTGTTTTCATTCAAGGAAAAAGTGAGGATTTTGAGGCTCTATTATGTGTTGATGACATATAGTCGTTGGACCAAATCCTAGCATTCTTACCAAAGTTCAACAGCAATTGCAAAAAAATATTCAACATGAAAATCATCGGGCATCTCAAATATTTTTTGGGTTTGGAACTTGCTTATTCCAAGCAAGGGATTATTCTAAGTCAAACAAAATATGTGATCTCATTTAAAGACACTAGGTACTTGTACTATAAACCAAGTAATTTACCTATGGATCCTCAATTCAAGCTCAATATCAAATATGGAGACCCTTTTCTTGATCCCTCCCTATAGAAGAAACATTGGAAAACTCTTATATTTGACTATATCCAGGCCAGTGATATGCTTTACTGTAAATAGACTTAGTCAATTCATATCCAATCCTAGAAGACCGCACTTGGTTGCTATTCACCCTCAATGGAAGTATTTAAAAGCTACATCTGGTGAAGGCCTTATTTTTTTTTTCCAGAATTTCTACTTTTTGCTTAAGGCATATGCTGGTGCAGACTGGGGAAATTGTGATGATAATAGATAATCTATCATAGGATATTCTACATTTTGTGAAATTCTCTAATCTCATTGAAATCCAACAAACAACATACTGTTTCCAGGTCTTTAGCAAAGTCAGAATACCGAGCTATGGCAAATGCTTGGAATGAAATCATGTGGCTTACTTACCTTATAGCAGATTTTGGCATGAGACCGGAACCAAATTTTCTGTTTTGCAATGACCAAGCTGCAATGCATATTGATTCTAATCTAACTTTTAATGAAAGAAAGGACTAAGCATGAAAGAAAGGACTAAGCATATTGAATTGGAATGTTATTTTACATGGGAAAAAGTTGTTCAAGGCATCGGTCAGCTAGATCATGTCAAAGACTAAATAGCAACGTGTTGACTTATTTACATAAGTTCTTCCTCAAACACTTTTATAGAGGGGGAACATTAATGATGAAGGACTGTGCATACCCCAGAGATTGAATGAAATAGAATACTCTTTCTTCCTTTTTGGTTCTATCATTTTGCCGTATGAGATAGGTATCATGTCCACTTTAGTTCATTATTTAGAAAAGTATCTACGCACTGACAAAACTGACAAGTACCCTAAAATAGATGCAAAGTTGGTGTTAAAATTGCACAATCTATTAGACAGACAGTACATAACCACTGATCTAGATTATTTAAGCCTCGCTAAAAATTTGACAACGATAAAAGCAAGTATCTATACATATGAAACTTAGAACCATATTTTAAATTTAGTAAGTGGAAATAAAATCAATGGCACACTACAAGTAAATTGATGCTTGTGATTGTTAAACCAATAAACCAGAAGATTAAAGTTATTCCAATATTAGCTTGACACATTCACTGACCTATTCTGTAAAGGTCTTATGATAAACATAAGTATATCATAATATGGTAATTTTTAAGAACTTCTGGAACTGTATATATAAATAATATTCAGAATAAAGTTAGAAGCTTAATATCAAATTATTAACATAAGTTATGTTAACTTCGGTCTAGTAAAGAGCCTATGTTCTTGAACACAATTATAATGGCCACTCATTATTGGAAAGTGATTACTATAGTATAAATTTCTTTTCCTTTCTAGTTCTAATATTGTAGATGGAAAAAAAATGGCTGAAAGGGAAAACTCTACTAAAGGAAAACTCCACACCATTAACATAGTTACGAAAAAAGAAAAAAAGAAAATATTTCTTACTAACATATAGGTAAATTATGCTGCCACCGCTAGAACAATCAACGTCAATTACCCAATTACAAAGTTCAATCTCAACCACCCATATAAAATTTAGTTCCTTTGGTATCACCTTAAAATTGAAGATTGGGGACGAGTATTTCATACAATGTTTCATATATATAATCAATTTTCACCCTAATTTTCAATATGTCAAAATGACACTAAAAGGAATTATATTTTCTTATTCTTTTCAACAAGTTGGATTGGATAGATGTATTTTGCATTATATTAGAAAGTAATTATAAGTCTAACTCAACCTTAAAAAATTTTATAAAGTGAGTTATGCACCACTTAGATACCATAGTTTGGTCATATGAAAATTCCAATACAAGCCAATAAACCTCTCCAAGGTAGGCTTTCATACCATTGCACTTTCTAACTCAATCTCATAAAATTCACTTATATATATATATATATATATATATATATATATATGTGTGTGTGTGTGTGTGTGTGTGTGTAGTTGCAGTGGCAATGACTTGCTTGAATAATCAAAATGTCACCTATTTCACAACGAAAGTAGTTCTTTTCATTCGAAAGATTTCACTGGGATTAAATTTTTCCTACAACAGACTTTGATGATAAGTGTCTCATTCTGCATTTAGAAGATGTTCAAGGAGATAACATAACAGTACTTGCTAGGTTAAAAAATGCATTACATGACATACGATGTGTTAGACAATGCAATGTTAAAACTGAGCATTTTTTGCAATTTCATCATCAACGCTATAATTTTTGCCCTGCTTGGTTTAAACTCCGTGTACTTAAAGGAAAGGAAAAAAAGAAGGGAAAACGCATTTATCCTCTTCTTCATAAGCTAAAATCAACCTATGCATCTTAGTTTGTGGAGAAGCTGATTGCAAACAACTATAAAAGTCTAATACATAAGTTGGTTTCAACTCAAGCTAGAAGCTGAATTCACTCCTATAGATGCTTTTGAAGAAATTCATCCAAATATTTAAAACAAAACAAGTAAAAATGATATTAGAACAAGTAAAATCACATGGATGCATATTAGAACAAGTAAAAAAACCAATCAATTACACATCAGTTTTCAGTCTGTTAAGCAATATAGTCTTTTTGTTTGTCTCGATGCCTGTCATTGGACCACAGAACAATTCCTAGGAAGGAATCAATTAGACCCTAATCTTAATCTAACAGCAATTACTTCTCTAACTAACTCTCATGCTTATATGTATCAATATGGTCAAAAGCAAAAATAAACAAGAATTAATTATGTCCAAATATATAGCTGTTTTTCCTTCTTTAATGGAAGTTTTCTAGGACCTTGACATCACAATGAATTCCGTCATTTGATTTGAATTGGAAAAAGCACTTCTAACAAACCTAATTAACACACTGTCCTTCAATGTTATACCTTCAACTTTCCTCCATAATCACAAATTTCCCAAAATGATTCCCACATAGTTTGGCATAAGATGGCAGCCAACCCAACACCCAATATTCCGATTCCCCATTTTCAAATTATCAAAGCAGAACCTTATTCTTCATAAGAGGACACCCATGAATCCAAACACCATTAATCACAGGAAAAGCAAGAAGCCATAAAATCAAAGACATCACATAAACGAACAAAAGCAAATTCCCACAATGAGAATCACTCCAAAGAACAGAAGAACATGCCAAGAAAGAAAATTTAGAAGAGGCAGTGACAGTGGATAGAGAGAGGCACCTGAAGAGGAGGGTTAGGGGAGACGGTGAGGGAACATTGTGAGTGAAGATCATAGAGAAAGGAAGCAGAAGGTAGAGAAGTAGAGGAATAGGAGGATGGCAGAAGAGAGAAACAAGTGATGAAGAGAAGAAGAAGTGAAGTGGCCATTGAAAGTTGAAGAAGCTAAGAAAGGTGCGTTATTTATTATGTGTAGAGTGAAAACAAGAGTGTTAGAACAGAAACCAACGGGTCTAAAGGGAAAAAGAAAGTAAGAAACGTGTTATGTTGTGTTTGTTTGTGGAATGTTGTTGGCGTTGTTGATGCCTCTTCTCATGTCTCTCTATCTATAGATTCAATAGTATATTGGGTCAAGATGAAGTTGGATGGTAAAGACATGGCTAAGTTGGGTTTGGTTTGGTATCTCTCATTCTAACAAGGAGTCCAAGAAAGTAGGAAACCTACTTTTCCTACTACATTTCACTAAAGGGTCTTCTTTTCTTTCCCTGTTTTATCAAAAAAACCCACCTTTCTCATTAAGATAAAAGCTTCACACTCATTATTCTCACTGTCGGAAATGGTACTAAGTTACTTTTCTTTGAATAATTTCTAATAGGTTTTAATCAAATATAAGAAAATGCATTAGTAGAAACTCTTAAAAGAAAATACCCATGATTTGATAGATATTATTCGCTCTGTTAATATTTTTTTTTTCATGTTCTCTCTTCACTTTTGTTTCTGACCTTTACCACAACACAACTACATCCAGGTTGAAGGAGTAAGATGTTCAGTACCTTTTGTTTAATCAGAACTTAGTTGTTTAGAGTAAGCTTATTTTTTAATTAAAATCTTTCTAGTTTGAATGTTTTTAAATTTATTTGTGAGTATTTTGATTTTTTTTTAATTAAAATATTGTTATCTAAAGTAATTCGTCTTTGTTTGTTTTTTGTTGTTTTGGTAATATTCATATAGATATCTTCCGTTTCTATTGTCTTTTGCTCTGAATAAAAGAAACCAGCATGAGAAGTAAGTTATTTAATAGTCGAAAATTAAGTTTATATATTGGATTGAATTTTTATTAAGAAAAATATTATTAATAAGAATTTTGTAATAATGAAATTGAAATATATATGCATGATAAAGTAGAATTTAGAAATAAGAATAGATTTTATTCAAACTTTCGAAATTAAGATGATTTGTTATCTGTTTTTTTTTACATAATTAAATGTTGTCCAGCAACAAAAATATTCGTAGTGTTGTTTTCATTTCTATTTTTCAACATTTTCGAATAGTATTGAATGTTGTTGTAGTTGATGACAAATAAATAAGACTAAAAGAGCATAAAGTCAAATAACTTAATTATAAGGTATTTGACATTTGCTTCAGTACAAGATATTTGACATTTCACAAAATTATTTAAAATTACATATAATATGTGTTAGTGTTCGAATTGATTGAAAACTTTAAAAATATTAAATTTGCAAGTATTTCATTCCTTAGGTGATACTATGAAATTTGTTTTTTTTATTCCACGTAATTCATTATGATTTTATCGGAATCTTGAGTATAAATTTGTAAACAGGTTGTAAGATTATAACGGTGGCTTAAAAGTTTCTTATGGTCGGAATTAGATCTCTTGTTACTCAATTTATTATCTTTATGAATATAGTGAATATGAGTAATTATGAAATGGATATTGGTTGGAGAATAGTTGTTGTATTTATAAGATTAACTTGGACTGTGGGTCATGTTCCTATTGGAATAATACTTAATTCAAGTATATAATAACATTGTAATTAATAATAACATAATGAAAAGAAAAGAAGTTATGAACATAATTACTAATATAAATAATAACTATAATACTAAACTATCGAGATTAGTTATTATATGTGAATATTGCTCCAATAGACATAGGTTTGAGCTGATCCAAAATGAAGAAACTTAATAGGCTTTGTTGACTCGTGCTTTTTAGCATGTCTATTGGGTCAATTACAAACATAAGTATTGAACATATAACCTCTCTATGAGAGTTACTGTGACTTGTAACCAATTATTTGATTGTAAATCCTGAAGAGAATTAAAACACTTTACATTTAACTTTGAGGAGTTAAACGGTATCTAGACATGTGTGTCTAGTGGAAACCAAGAGTGAGTGGAACTCTAACGTTTAACTTGGTGGAGTTAAATAGTAGCTAGACGAGTATGTCTAGTGGAAATCACGAGTGGGAGAAACTCAACTAGACAAGTGCATCTGGAGGATACCAGGAGTGTCTAGAGATACCAAGAGCGGTGAAGAATACTGTGCAACCAGGAGTGGGTGGAATTCGGTACTAGTCAAAGTAACGGTGGTTACTTTGAGTGACTAGAGATACTAGGAATGGTTAAAATATTCAATTGTAATCTTATCTATGATTATAGTGGAACCATCTAATGTGTTAGAGGAGACTAGACGTAGCTTAGTGGAGCGAACCAGTATTAAAACGAATGTGTGTTTATTGTTCTATTCCCTTTAAACACTCCTTTTACAAATACTGCAATTGCACTTCATTTTAATTGATATTAAGCTTCCGCTACTAAACGACTCTTTATTAAAAAGCTACCTTTATCAAAACGCTGCAGCAAACATTTTTCGACAACTGAAAAGCACTTACTAGAAAGAATTCATTGCTTAAACTAATTTCTAAAGTCGAGCATTTAACAACTTACATAAACGTTTTTAATCCTCGACAAAAGTGCCATATTATTTCCTTTGAGAAAAGTTTTCCAAAAACATTATTCAACCCACCTTCTAGTGTTTTTCCAAGTACTTCAAGCATGTGCTTTGTTTCATGAAAAAGTTTCATATTGGTTTAATTTGACTCTCATTTAAAACCTCATGTTTTGTTATAGGTGATGATATATCCTCGAAAGAGGTCTTGTGTGGCTTTGGTTGTAGTGTAAGCTGAGTTCTTGATCCACTTTGTTTACAACCTTCTATACATGTCTTATAAAGGTAAGTTATTTAAGTTTTATGCATGGTATGTGACGAATAATGTATTACTGTGAAATTATATTTTTATTTTTGAATGAAATTGCATATAGTATGTACATTGAGTTGTGTAAGTGAGAATTTTTTTTAAAATATTGTACCTTACTATTATTCTAAGCATTTTAATTCTTACAAATTTTGAATTTGATAAGAAATTTATCTCATTTGGTTCTGTTATAAAAAATTTATATTTGTGACTTCATCTTTATTTGTATGTAATATCCTTATATTTTTTATATGGTAATTTAGATAGAAGATGAATTAAATGTGTCATATTTCGATGCTTAAGATGTACTAGAAATGTTGTTGGTGTGGACTTCAATATAGTTGCACATTTACACCAACAATAGTTGCACTGAAAATGTTATTCATTGTTGCGCATGCATTCAATATATTGAATAAATATTTAAGTTCAAGAAACAATGCTAGGGATTTTGTCTCAAACATAAAGCGTCGCAAAAACAAGTTGATGTCTTACCTAGTGTAAATAAATCGATGTCGTGACATTACTCGGATGGCACCATAGACATTTATTAACCCATGTCAGAAAGCAAGGGCAACTAAATTAATGAAGGATGTTGTATGATGCATATTAGAGGAACAAGCTACTAAATTTCTACAAATGAGAATAATATGAAGAATTGAAGTGTGTCCTTTTTCTTCTATCCTTTTGGGTTAATTGTTAGTAGAAATTTTCATAATGTGTTGGATGCAATTTTAACTTTGGAATCAGAGTTTTTAATTCAGTCGCCAGGAGACAAAGGTACATCCATATGTCCTTAATAATAGTCGATTATATATGTACTTTAAGGTAACAGTGGGCATAATTGTATTTCTATTTTTAGAGAGTACATGAATGAAACGATCTTCATTTACACCTTTAATTTATATGAAATACGAGTGACTAGGGACAATAGATCAAGCTCATGTTCGAGTAAGGCTCTTAAGATTTGAGGCTCCCAGGTTCTAAAGGAAGAAGGACTGACTAACTCAAAATGTGTTTGTGACATGTGACTTTGACATGAAATTCGCATATATTTTGCAAGAAGAGATTAAATGGTGCAACCTCTAGGATTTTTTTTCTCTAGGGGATTTTTTTGGGTTGGTATGTCATCCTTGCAAATCCTTTTGTTTTGGAAAATTTAGTAATGATGTTCAACAATTTGGTATGACTCGGTGTGAGACAAATCATTCAGTCTTTTATCATTCCTCGAGTGTTGGATGTGTCTACTTGATAATATATATTGATGACATCGTTCTTGTAGGAAATTATACTCATGGCATCTCTCAAATGAAACAACATCTATGCAACCATTTTCAGACCAAAGATCTTAGTAAAGTTAGATATTTCTTGGGTATTGAGGTGGCGCAATCCAACAATGGTATTGTTATATCTCAAAGGAAGTATGTATTGGATATTTAGGAGGAAATTGGATTGACGAATTCAATATCTATTGACACACCCATGGATCGTAATACTAAAGTTCTACCAAAATAAGGGGAGCCTATGTCAGACTTGAGAAATGTAGAAGACTAGTTGGAAAATTGAATTATCTTACAATTACTCGTCCTAGCATTTTCTTTGCAGTTAGTGTGGTAAGCCAATTCCTTCTCCGTATAAAGATCATTGGACTGTAGTTATTCGTATATTAAAGTACATTAAAGGTTCTCCTAGAAAAGGGTTGACATATGATTCTAATAACCATACAATATTGACTTTAGGACTAAACCATATATGCTCGAGGATATTCTTCTATTTTTTTTTTTTTTTTTTATGTATATATTTTTTTATCCAATCTTGTACTTTTTTATCTTCTTGTGTATTCTCATAATATTTTGTTGTACCAAGTTTGAAATCAAACGGATTTATTTTTTGTCCCATAATTCCCCACTACTATACATAAAATTATTTCTTATGTGTGTATTTTTTTTATCTATAGATAGATCTTTATAACTCATTATAGCTCATTGACTAAGTTCGTTTAAATTTCTATGGTGACTAGCGTCGACTATTGTAAAATAAACAATTCAAAAAATTGAATAAAAGAATATATTTAACTAAAGAAAATAGAAAATTATAATAAAAATTCTAGTATCATAATGTGTTTTATTTATGTACAAATCACATCAATTACTATTTGTACTGTATGTTGTAAATGGACATGAACTTTTCCTCCTTAGGTCTTAATCTTCATTCATGGTGTTTTTCCCCTAGTTAGGGTTGAAAGGGAGAGAATATGTAGATTGGAGATGTGGATACATATGAGGTGCGAAAATGGAGCTTGGAGCAATTTCTAGGTGTGTTTGGAAAGGGCCTTCTTCTTCTCTTCAGTTCCAATTTCTTCTTATTTCTTCAATTTCTAAACTCTAAGTTCTCAACCATGGAGAGCCAAACCTTTGTTGAGATTAGATGTAATAAACAAATTTATTATGTTATGATGTTAATAGATATGCCTTTCCATTCCAATGTTAGTATTTGAATTATATGCTTACGGTTTGTTATGGTTTTATCACCAATGACTTGGTTGTTGGTTTTTGAGATGTTGGAAAATGTCTTTTGAACCTAAAACGAAATTTATGTTCCTAATGGAGGTTGTCTCTAGGGACAGAGTATGATTCATTAGTAATCTTAAGACTTTTGAACTTAATGCATGATGTCACAACCGAAATCGTGACGGAGACGACGGATCAAAAATAAAAATAAAAGTTAAGTTTTGAAAAAAAGTTTGGAGTTGTCACCATAGTTTATTCTGAAAAGTATAAAAATAAGAACATGATCTACAAAACTGGGTTTTGGGTCTAGGAGTTGATTAGGCGTAGAAAAAGTATTAAGACACAAAAACTCTCGTCCTAAGATAATACCTTTAATTAAATATGCAAAATGATTTGATTTTTTTAAATGTTTATTTTCCCAAAAAAAAAAGTAAAGACAATATGTAAGAAACAAAAATATATTTTTTAAGTTTTGGATCCAATAAGAATTGACACCGCTCCTACGTATTTTCAATCAAATGAAAAATCAGGAATCACATAGTTCTAAATGAAAAAAAAAATGAAAACTATTTAAAAAATGATTTATTTTTTAAAGTGAACTTGATAAAAATTGGCTTGTTCATACGTATCACCATTCATAATGAATAATCAGGAATGAAGTTGTTCTTATAAAGAAAAAATATTTGAAAAATAATTTATTTATTTATTTATTTTAGTTTATTCATTTTTTGAAATATATATATATATATATATATATATATATATATATTACTTTTTTAAAAAAAAAACTTTGTTTTATTACTCTTGTTAAGCAAAGAACTAACCAAGAATTGGTACAAGACTAATAGATGATAAAGTGCAACACTTAAAGTTCTTATACTTGTTTATTCCAAATTGGAGTATCTCATGTTCTTTTACAATAAATACTCTTTAATATTTTTAGTCTTTTCTCATTTTTCCAAATATTTTATATCTACTACTGACTTGCAATAAAATATATTTGCAAAAGTATTACAAGCAAAGTTCTCAATTGAAAGGATATGATTTATGAAAAATCCTTGTTATAGGTATTTCAAGAAGTGAAAGTATGACTAAGAAAGATCACTTATTCTCTATGTCACCAAGTAGACAATATACTGATATTGTACTAAACAACTGTACAAGTAAGTTTAATAGGTTCGGAAGTCCCTATTTATACAGATTTGTTCCGATTGGGTCATCCTATTTTAGAAGTGCTCAATTGGGTCCCTAATTTGATAAATTTGAGTCAATAATATCCTTTCCGTTAAATGCAATGGACGACGTTAAGTTTTTAAACAGTTGGCATGCTGATGTATCTTTTTATTTCTAGGTGGCACAGTTTGAGTTTTATACGTGGATGATAAAAATGTTTAATCTTATTTTTATTACTTATAAAAAGAACTAATTATATTATAAAAAACCTATTCACTTTTTTGTATTGAGTTCTCTCTCACTGTCACTCCCTGCTAACCCTAAATTCCTAAATTTTCAACCATAACAAAGAAGCCGAAGCAGCGTCCTGCACCTGTGGAAGATCCTTCATCTGCTTCCTCCTTCGAGTCTGAGAAAGATGATGACTGACCGCATTCTTCTCAACAGCATACAGCAGCAGCAACACAGGTTTCTTCCTTTGAAGAGGAAGACAATTATTCAAAAGAAGACAAGAAGCAATGTTCCACTCTCCTTGCTTGTGCAAACCATCCCTCCAAGCCTCACCCCAAGTCCTCCTCCTCTGAATCTGAATCTGACACTAACTTCGAACCAGCTCGAGTCAAATTCAAACCTAAGCCTACGGATCTACCCTAGCCCCGGCCCAAGGTCCAGGCTCAATGTTCCTCCACGTTGATGAAGCTGGGATCCAAGCAACCCGCCCACACAACTAAGCCGAAACACACGAAAAAGAAACCAGTCGAGGCTCATTCTCCTTCCTTTGCTCACGACGAAACAGAGTTGGACGAACCAACCCACGAACCCTAATTTCCCCAATTTCGCAGACACCGACCCCAAAATAGGAAAGATCAAAATAGGAAACATTGGTTTAATAAGTTATAATTATATATCCAAAAATCATTTATTAATTATGCTTTTATTATATTTCACAATTTAAAATTATATAAATCCACATATAAAACTCAAACTTTGCCACCTGGAAATAAAAGGATGCATCAGCATGCCACCTGTTTAAAAAGTTAACGTCGTTCATTACATTTAGCGGAAAGGATATTATTGAATCAAATTTATCTAATTAGGGACCCAATTGAGCACTTCCAAAATAGGAGGACCCAATAGGAACAAATCCGCATAAATAGAGACATTTGAACCTATTAAACCTTACAAGTACTTTCGCAAGTAGAATAATAAATTCACATATAAATATTTAGATTAACTAAGGAAATCTTGCATTAAGAGGCTTTTATGTATAGTCACCTTGTAAATAATTGTTAGAACTTTTATATCTTATGTCCTGGTAACATTTCATTAAGCATATGTTATTTTGTTTTGGCTAATATTCTCAACTTTTCATGTTGGAGAACTATTGGGATAAAATTAAATTTTATGGTTTTATTAATAATTTTGTTTAAATCTTATTTTATTAGTTCTGGTCTAGTAATATTTAGTATGATTTTGATAGAGATAAAATAGGAATAGGTAGTTATGATTTTCTGTTTATCTAAGTACAATATTATTTTATTATAGATTAAGCAAATTTTATTTTTATTCCTGTAATATTGTAAGTGTCACAACTATTTATAGCCCTTCAATTATCAATGAATAGTAGACTCAATTTTAGAAAAATATTTGAGTGTGTGTAACGTGAGATTTTCTTAACAGTGGTATCAAAGCTTTATGCTCTAAGTACCGAGAGAGAGAAAAAGAGAGATGGGAGAGCGTCAAACGCCGTGAGAGAAAAAGTGAGTGCTTGATTTTTTTTTAGAGAGATGGAAAAGGTTGTCAATGGTATGAGTGTGCCACAATTGACGAGAAAAACCAATTATGATAATTGGTGCCTACAGATGAAGGCGTTATTGAGATGGTATGAGTGTGCACAATTGACGAGAAAAACTAATTATGATAATTGGTGCCTACAGATGAAGGCGTTATTGAGATCCCAAGACATTTGGGATATGGTGGAAGACGGGTACGTTGAACCTGATGAGGATAAACATTAGATGATGGCATAGATGACAACATTAAAGAAAACACGTGCAAGAGATGGGTTAACATTGTATTTTCTCTACAATGCAATAAATGAGTCGGGATTCGAAAAAATAGCGAATGCTAAATCAGCAAAGGAAGCCTGGGGGATATTGGAGGTTGCGTATAAAGGTGACAACCGCCTTAGAAAAGTCCAAATACAAGCTCTTAGAGAAGAATTTGAATAGTTGAAGATGGAGCACAAAGAGCATATAAGCGAGTACATAACTCGAGTGGAGAAGTTGGCCAACCAACTCAGCAGGAATGGAGAACAAATGCCATCTAGTTGGGTTGTCGGAAAATTTTGAGATCCCTTACAAAAGATTTCGAAAGTACCGTGTGCACCATCGATGAATCGAAGGACTTGTCGATTCTCATAGTGGATGAACTTGCTGGTCATTAGAAGCCCACAGACAAAAGAAAAAGGAGTTGGAACGATCAGGTTAAACCCAACGATCAAGCACTACAGGTACAGTTTGACTCGAATAAAACTCGGATTACTCAAAGTCAAGTTCCTGGCGGTAGAGGCCGAGGAAGAGGTGGATGTGGTCGAGGTAATTTTGAGAATAATAGTGAAGAGAAAACCGGTCAATAGAATTAGCGTGGTCGAGGGCAAGGGAAAGGCCGAGGAGTTCAGTCAAGAGTTGAGTGTTTTAACCATGGCAAGTATGGCCACTGTGCAAATGAGTGTAAATCAAGCAAGTGCTACAATTGTGGCAAGGCTGGACATATTGCAAAGTATTGCAAGACCGAAACAAAGGGTGAGACTAATCTCCTTATTGAAAATGTGGAAGAAGAATGTGGAATCTTGTTGGTGGAAAAAAGCTCAGATGTAGTGGACATGGAGAGCTCAGTCCCAATAATGGATGAAGTGATATTGGTAAATGGTGCGATAAATGTGGAGAAAGCAAACATGGAAAGGGAACTCAAACAAAAAGATTAAGAGATTCGATAGAATGGGAGGCTTCTAGATGAAGCTAATGAAATTATGAATAAATGAGTTTGAGGTGTTGAAGAACGCGGCTCTTGAAAAGGAAGAGAAAGCATCTAGCGTAGATAAAAATAGGGAAGAAGATGAGGAAGAGATAAAGGTTGATGAGATTTCTACCAACTTGGTATGGTATTGAGATATTGGGGCATGCAACCATATGTGTGGAAACGAGAAATTTTTTGATAAACTCAATAAAGTGGAGGCCAAATTTGTGTCTTTCCGATATGACTCCAAGGTGGCCGTGAAAGGGCGTGGAACAATCTGGCATATGCAGAAGAATGGACGAGTTGGAGAGATTAGGGATGTTTACTATCTTCCCGAGCTGAAGAGCAATATTTTAAGCATGGGTCAGATAATTGAAAAAGGTGATTCATTTTTTTTGAAAGATCAGGACTGTATTTAAAGGATAAGCATGGTTGTCTAGCAACCTAGGTAAAAGCAAAGAACGGTTGTACAAAATGGAGCTGAAAGTCTTGGAGAGAAGATGCTTTAAACAAAATATGACTAGTAAGAGCTCAGATGACTCTAACTCAAATCTGATAGAAAGAAGCAAACCCGGTGTGGGATGATGCACATGGAAAGCCAAATGAAGGAAGGAAGAATTTAAGTTTATGGGAGAGTTTGTTGGGATAAACTTAAATTTTAGGGTTTTATAAATAATTTTGTTTAAATCTTATTTTATTAGTTTTGGGTCTAGTAATATTTAGTTTGATTTTGATAGAAATAAAATAGGGATAGATAGTTATGATTTTCTGTTTATCTAGGTACAATATTATTTTATGATAGATTAAGTAGATTTTATTTTTAAAAGAGTTGATATTTTATTTTTATTTCCGTAATATTGTAAGTGTCACGATTATTTATAACTTTTCAATTATCAATGAATAGTAGACTTAATTAAAAAAAAAAATATTTGAATGTGTTTAACGTAATATTTTCTTAACAAGAACTTCTTTAAATTCCTTCATAGTATTGACAACACCAAATTAAGCATGCAATCAATAAACTGAGAGAAAATTTGTTCAATTTTATATTGATTTGAATGAATTACAAGTGAGTTCAAGTCAAGTCCCTATAACAAAAGTGTTAAGAAATGGTTCTAAGTAACAAAGTAATAAGGTGTTTTTGTTTTCTTACCTTAGATTGTTATGTAGAAACATGGCTTAATCTATTCTTATAAACAAACATCTTACATATCCTATGCTTATAATCAAACAAGGTGATAAATTGTATAATCCTAAAGAAAGAGATTGTTTCTTTTCTTTAAACAAACAAGGATTTCTTATTGAAAATATAATCATTTCTAATATTCTTTTCAAGCTCCTTTGTCATCCTTTTAGTAATTCTTCCTTGATTATTATTATTATATTCTTCTTCATATTTGCATGCTCTTTTCTTGCTAACGTGAGGGTGCGTGGGAGGCTAATTTGTATGGAGAGTTTAGTTCTTGGTGATGGTGTTAGGTTATAGGTATCATGAGAAGTGGTTGTAGGCGTTGCAAATGGTCAATGGTAGGAGGCCAATTCTTGCTGTGGTGCTGGTTTTGGGATGGTTAGTTTGGTGGTGAGGGTGACAATGATGATGATTGTGGGATGAAAAAATATTTTACATCATTTAGATCTACATTAGGTGAATAACTCAAGAAGACCATATTTTTTTAACCTATGTAAAATGTTTAACTTATAATATCTTATTGCTAAAGTTTTATTAAATTATTCAACATATACATTA
Organism: Vigna radiata var. radiata; assembly: GCF_000741045.1. Classification (NCBI taxonomy): domain Eukaryota; kingdom Viridiplantae; phylum Streptophyta; class Magnoliopsida; order Fabales; family Fabaceae; genus Vigna; species Vigna radiata. Next base: position 2,737,906 of record NW_014543262.1, on the reverse strand, counting down.
CAAATTTATTACACACTGTTGGGGCTTAAATATGAAGATAAAATTCTATATTAAGTGAAAATGGATCCGGGTACAGAATGAGAAAATTTTGCAATTTAATATAACATAAATGTCTAACTACTAGTCAAGGTATCTGAGTGCTAATTTCCTACTCTGCACAATGTTCTAGACAAAGTTTGCTGGCCCACATAAAAGTACATAATTTCATGGATATAGAGCTTCTTCATTAGCTTTGCTTACTGAACATTCTCAGTAACACTAGATTTTCTTATGATTGATATTCTGCTATAACACTGATTTTGGTAGAACTGTTACTGTACCATGTACCCTACCATGTACCCATCTTGTCCCATACCATACCTAATGCATATAGAAATTAAATCTTCACAAAATGATTAATAATCATTAAACACATAAAAGGGCACAGTAATCAACCAATCATTACAAACATCAGAAGTAATTAAGGTCGGGTTTAGTTATATTTTTCTGATGTTAGAATAGCTAATAATTTCAACTATCACTCAATTATTATCATCCAACACGTGGTGCTTTTCTAATGAAAAATCTGTTCATCATACAAAAATATCTTATTCGATCACTTGAATAGAAACATGGAGGAGAAACGTCAACAGCTGTGTAACTGTACCAGACAGCCCCAATGGAAAAAGATGTGTCACAAGTTGAGATGGATACTGCATAACAAATATAGATATTTTCAGAATATATGATATATATATAAGGCTCGAATATAAAATTGTTTAAAAGATTCAAATATAGTATTACTTATAAGCGAGATGTTATTATTCTATATAAGTTGTAGTTTAAGTAATAAATATTGAGAATATGAAGAATTTTACAGTCAATTTTTATGACAAATTACTATTATATTTATTAAATTTTATAACAAGTGTTTTAAAATACAACAATTATAATTGTTAACTAGTTACAGTAAAAAGTTTTATTTTCTGCAGTACTTGTGATGCGTGCTTTGGACAAATATGAAATAACAGCAAAGAAGACAAGGACTTGTGTCCCATAGGATAAGTTGGAAAACCGACCAAAAGCATATGGACCCCTTCAACCCCCACTGTGCAGTTATTTATCTCCAATAATTTAAGATATTCATCAATTCTTATAATTTCTACCCACTTGACTTTTTTCTCCATCCTTCACATGTGTTTATGTGTCAAGCTGTTCTAACTCCAAAGATATAAAAACAAATATCAAGGAATCTTCTTTGCTTTCTCTCCTTGCAGTTTGCTCCTCCTTGTGACTTTTGTTTGCATCACAGAGAGAAGCTGATAATACACAGAAGATGAGAGAGATCATTAGCATTCATATCGGACAAGCTGGAATTCAGGTGGGAAATTCATGTTGGGAGTTGTATTGCCTTGAGCATGGAATTAACCCTGATGGCACCATGCCTAGGTATACTGCTTTCTACGATCATTACTGTTTTATGTGTTGTTTACACGAATTCTGCATAGGGTAGGTTGTATCTTCATGAAAGTGTTGATCCTTTAGGTCTTTTGACTGTGGTGTACGTTTTCACTCAATTGTTGCGTTCAATATCAGAAAGCTAATTTCATCTATTTTCAACTTGGCCTACTTGATCAGCTAGATGCAATTCAGAAACTTCACATGTTTTCGAAAGTGATTATTGGTAGTTTACCTTTTTTATTGTTTTCATCGAGGATCTTCTGTTAGATGTGGTTTAAATCATAATGTTAAGCTTGATCATGTCATGTTTATTTCTTAATTACGTTTCCTCCATTTTTATGGCATGTCTGTTGTGAAACATCTTAGTATACAAAAATGATTCAGTTTATATTACGCCGTTGTAACTGTGACAAGGAAAGGAATAAATGTTGTACTGCCTTTTCTGAAGACGAGAATCCCTTCTTTTACATAAAAGTTCCATTATGTAGCAATCTGCCAAGTAGGATTGTCTCTCAATTTGGATCAACGCATTACAACTCCAATCTACAGTTACATTTTAAATGTAATTTGGAATCTTATAATTTAATTTGCTAATGTTGTTTCAACTTGTGTTTCCCATTATTTGTTGGAGATATTGCGAGGTCTTGCTGGGGTGTTATGTGGGGGCCAAATACATATTGAATGAATTTGATCAATTTCTAAGCTTCTAATTCCTCATTACCCTGAAACTGAAACTTGATTTTTGTTTTGACGAATCCATTCTGATTATTTTTCCCTTTTCATTGGTATAAATAATTGTCATGTCTATCTTCTTGCAGTGATACCACAGTTGGGATTGCACATGATGCTTTCAACACCTTCTTCAGCGAGACTGGATCTGGCAAGCATGTTCCAAGGGCTTTATTTGTTGATCTGGAACCTAGTGTTATTGATGAAGTAAGAAGTGGTGCTTACAGACAACTATTTCACCCTGAGCAATTAATTTCTGGCAAGGAAGATGCTGCTAATAACTTTGCTAGGGGACACTACACTGGTAAGTCAAATTCTGATGCAGGTCAAAATTGATTATTCACTGCCTTGTTTAGCTGGACAATGCAACTTATTGAGTACCTATGGTGCAGTTGGAAGAGAAATTGTTGAACTGTGCCTTGATCGTATCAGAAAATTAGCAGACAATTGCACTGGTTTGCAAGGATTCTTGGTTTTTAATGCGGTTGGTGGTGGTACTGGTTCTGGTTTGGGATCATTACTATTGGAACGTTTGTCTGTGGATTATGGAAAGAAATCTAAACTTGGTTTTACCATCTACCCTTCTCCTCAGGTATTTTCTTAAAATCGTTGGAAAAAATTGGAAGTAAAATTATCTGTTTGTGGAGCATCATCAAACACTTGTTAAGATCCTTTTGACTTGCTGATTTTCTATTCCTTGATTCAGTTGGAAACAAATGCAGTAAAATGTAGTAGGATGTTCCCTATTATATTTTTTAATATTCTAATACGCGACGTAACAATGTCATAAAGAAAACTACCCAGTAGGCTTATTTGCTAGATATACAGATACTTTCTCATTTGTTTCTCTACATTCTCTTGGGATTTCTTGTGTTTGTTAACTCGTGTTTTATAGTATGCTTATTAATTGTTTTTTCTATATTATTGTTGATTATCCATGTGAAATGCCCTGATGATAGTACTGTTTATCATACAGGTATCTACTGCAGTTGTTGAACCTTACAACAGTGTCCTTTCCACACATTCTCTTCTTGAGCACACTGATGTGGTTGTGCTTTTGGACAATGAAGCAATATATGATATCTGCAGAAAATCATTAGATATAGAAAGGCCAACTTACACTAACCTGAACCGTTTGATATCTCAAATTATCTCTTCCTTGACCACTTCCTTAAGATTTGATGGTGCAATTAACGTGGACATTACTGAGTTCCAGACTAATCTTGTGCCATATCCCCGTATCCATTTCATGCTTTCATCTTATGCCCCTGTAATATCTGCTGCAAAGGCATACCATGAGCAGCTATCTGTTCCTGAGATCACCAGTGCTGTTTTTGAGCCATCAAGTATGATGGCTAAGTGTGATCCAAGACATGGCAAGTACATGGCATGCTGCCTGATGTATCGCGGGGACGTCGTTCCCAAAGATGTAAATGCATCCGTTTCAAATATCAAGGCAAAGAGAACAGTTCAGTTTGTTGACTGGTAATTATACTTCCTTGGAATGCCATTGTTTAGAATGTGTTCTTTTTAGCCAATGTTAGCCAGTTTTGAGACATGTTCTTTGGAGTTTTTCATTTTTCTTGAAACAAAAATCTTATAGGATGATTTTGGTGGCAAATTTTAGGTGCCCTACTGGTTTCAAGTGTGGTATCAACTACCAGCCTCCAACAGTAGTACCAGGAGGTGATCTTGCCAAGGTGCAGCGAGCGGTGTGCATGATAAGTAACAACACAGCTGTTGCTGAGGTTTTCTCGCGCATTGATTACAAATTTGACCTCATGTATGCTAAGAGGGCGTTTGTCCACTGGTATGTGGGCGAAGGGATGGAAGAAGGTGAATTCTCTGAAGCCCGGGAAGATCTTGCTGCTCTTGAAAAGGACTATGAAGAGGTTGGAGCAGAAGGAGAAGAAGAAGAAGCTGAGGAGAGTTATTGAAATCTTCATCATCACTATCTACTGTCTATCCTTGTTCATTGTTTTTTAAGCATCATTGTGTTGTGTACTAGCTCTGTTCTTACTGTTTTTTCATATTGAAGTGTTGAGTGAGACAATTGTTTTTCTCACCAGCAGCAGCCATGTATTTGCCATTCTGAAATACTTGCATTTTCTGTTTCAGTGAAAGTAAATGACAGGATAGGAATGCTGAAATTTCCATCATTTAAAATAAATCAGATGTTTATATTTTGCAGTTTTTAAAATATATCAAAAGAAAATGAGGAATTGCAGATACAAATTGGCTATACAGTGTTTTCTGCCCGTGGAAGGTTAGTTAGGATTAGAGTTTACTGATAAACTATAATCATGTAAATCAATACTTTCAAATGGTGATTGAGATCTTAACTAGCCAATACAAAACCACAGCTTATGCTGCATGCAACTTCTGCTTAGCTTTTAACGAGATTGGTGTTACGAGCACGGAACACCATAATCAGTGGTTGAGATTTTCTCCTGTAGCTAGTTAGTTAGACACATAACAACACTAGTATAAATAAGAATATTTGCTAATCATCCAGCATCTTTTATCAATTCTATTAATACAATGAGTTACTTCAATGCAAGTCCTCTCTTGTTCTTTGAGCTCTAATTATGTATAATCACATCAACTTGGTGTGATTTGTCTATCTTCTCAAATTTCTGATAGTTAACTGGTGTGAAAATGAAGAGGTGAAAAAGGGTAGTGTATTTATATTCGTGTTCACTCCACCAATCTCAACCTCCCAGTAAATCCAGAAACAAACTATTTTGACAGAGAGAAATTCTGTATTGCAAAACCAACTGTTTGAGGAAGGAAACAATTTCAAGATCTGTGGTTCCACTTCTACACTTCCATGATATTAAACATTGGTGGAAAATATTGTTCCATGATTAAAGAGAAAAATAAGAAATGTGACGAAAAAAGTTTCCTCCATCTGTATTGAACAGTAGTGGAAGACTTGAAGTCCACCATGCCATGAATATTATAATAGTGATGTTACATAGCATGAAACAAGCCTTTGTTATTTACCAAGTCACTTGTTTGGTAAAAAAGAACTTGACTTGTATGCCTTTGTAGGCTCCGCACAAGCTATTTCTTTTTCATTTAAGAGACTATACCAGACCTATGACCACCAGGTTTAGACGGGATTTGTCTCCTCTCATGTTCTGTAGTGTCAAATTTGACATCTTCAACAAAATAAATATGTCACCAGCCTATCCTTATCAATAAATATTTCTATTCATTTTCTTTTGTAAATATTTGCTGAACTATTCCTTGTAAGCATGCCTATAAGATTGATTCTTTATTCCTTCCTGGTCTCTTATGCTGACCAGTTTTGGTTTCATCTGTTTTATACCAATTACATGACATGGAGTTTGTCTCTTCTTGAAACTCATTATACCAACATAAAATACTCTTAGATAAAAACAAATCACTGTCTAGCTTTTTCCATTAATTCAGAGTTTAGCAATTGGTAATATTTACTTGGCTGTTTTAGGGTGTTATTCTTGGTTGCTAAGTCTCAATGCAGTCTTAACAAGCCAAATGGAAAAGAAGAGAGGACAAGGATTAAGAAAGTAGAGTAGAGTACTAATAAAGGGGAATTCTAGAGCTACAAGACCAAGTAAGATGTTACCTTATCCTTGGATGTGATATGTAATTTGATTTCAGTCCTATCCCTTAATCCCCAAAGTTATAAAATAAAGTTTCTCAAGTTAAATCATTTCTATGATGGTTCACCCGCTAATGTTTGGGACAAGAGAATGAGACAAATTCTGTATCTACAATTGATTGGGGTAAATAATGAATAACCAAAGCAAATGACCAAAAGGCATGAGTTATGAAAAATCAATTGGACCAAAATCTGAGAAGATATGGAAGCATATTTTCCATTAATTACTAACAAAGAAAACATAGTACTTGTCCCTTTCATGTGTAGAGTAAATTAATGTGATTCTACTGTTTACCCATGTAAATCAACGTGAATAGTCCTTTTGATTTTGGCTCTAAGATCCAAGATTCTAATTTGCTTACTTTGCCCTCCAAAGTGTGGTTTTCACACTGCATATTCCTAGAAAGGAGACTTTGATAGAAAACTTTAAGATTCAATTTTGACATTTAGGATGTGAAAAGAAGAACTTAAATGCTTAAACTTTTTACACAATAACAATTAAAAATGAGCTTTCACAAGCGGCTAATGAAACTCATTGATCTTCCTGCTCACATTGAGAACAAAATTATATCTCACCAATGTTATTGTAATATTTCAATCAATGCCCAGATCCCACACTCCTCCCTCGAGTTTTCAATAAATTAAAATAAACAAGACTACTGACATTCAGATGGAATAATTGCAGGATCTTTTAGACCTTCAAGTTTAGCAGAACAATGAGCATAAAGGTGGAAGATCCCAGAGAGTTTCACTGGAGTCCTGAACAGTTTCCATGTACTCTTGCACCCCATTAATTGCATAGAGTGAAGCTGATATCTGTCTTTCAACTTTCATTCTTTCAAATTCAGAAAGCTCCAAGTCAGCTGCATCAGTGAGGCAATCATCAATCTTTGGTACATCCAATATTTGAGCAATGGGAAAACGATCAAAGACAGGTCCAAAACCCCATGAAGTATTGGATTGATAACCTGACCCAAAATCCTCCCTGCAATTACTCAAATCTGGTTTATAAGCATCATCAAACAGATTTGAACTTTGAGGTGTCATGGTAGAAAGAGACTTCTCATTGTTGCCATTGCCATTGTTTGAATTACTATGAGTACTAGCAGTAGTTGTTGTAGTAGTAGTGGTACTAGTACTAGCAGTGCCAGTGCTGCTTACTCTTGGAGCTGCTCCATTATTAGCATTAGCAACAGCATTAGCATCTTCCTGTTTCTTTATCCCTTTTTTGTTGTTAAGAAGATTACGAATTCGAGAAGCAAGAGGGGAATCCAAGGACACATGAGTGATGAAGTTGGTGCGAGTGTTTGATCCACGAAGAAGGCATGCAGCTTCATCATAGGCTCTGGCTGCTTCCTCAGCTGTTTCAAATGTGCCAAGCCACATTCTTATCTTCTGAGTTGTGTCTTTGATCTCAGCCACCCATCTCCCCGAAGGCCTTTGTCTCACCCCAACAAATTTGTTGTTGTTGTTGCTTCTGCTTCGCCCTTTCAACTTTCCTCCTCTGGTGACTGCAATGCCTGATTTCTGATGCTGCAGGTTTGGTTGTTGGAATTGAATTTCCATCACAAATACTATTATCAAACAAAATGGTCTACTCGAACGGTAGAACTTGTGATGAATATGTTTCAAGAAACAAGACAAGAGGACCAGAAATTGTTTATAGCTCTCACAATGTTGATGGAAAGCTAGCTATTACTTAATTTTCATGTTATTGTTTGCAAGCTGTGAGAATATATATACATATATTATATATAATATATACACACACACATAGGATTGAAAAAGGTGCCTAACTTTTGAGCAAGCAAGTGGGATTAATATATAAGATGCACATCATGGGATTTGTTAATTGTTTAACTTTTTGAAAGCATATTTAAAATATGACATGATGCAGACAGGGTATCCTCTTCAAATTCAATATATCACCCTTTACTTTTCAACCGCCCCTGTGTATGAACGTATGTCTTTTCTGAGCATTGCATTACCGAAAGAGTCAAGCCTCAGTTTGAAAAATGTGTCTGAAACAGAATCATTTGATGTAGTTTTAGTCTTTTTCTCTCAATAAGAAAATGAACATCACAAGAAATAAATACATAATTACTTCCACTCTTTTAGAGCAAAAAGACTAATTAGCACATACTGTTGCATACAATTCCACCATCTTGAAACGGTCATAAAAGCAGGATTTGGGTCAACGCCTAGTTTGGCAAATCATGGAAAGGGCTAGAACATAGATAAAAGCAACAGTGGAAAAAAGGGAAAAAAGAAAGAGAGTAGTTATTATAATACTTAGTAGGAAGTCTTTGTCCTCACATTTTGCTAAGTCAAACAGTTGAAAGTTTGGTAGTGAATGCATGAATGGGTGCCAGATGGAGGCCCCAAAATGATCCTTTATAAACAAACAGATCATTAGAGCCATGCTTGACACTCTCATCTATAATGTTTTGTCGATAATAATTATATATATAAAAGATTGAGAAACATGGACATATCTTATCGTGCGTGCTGCGTTTGTGGTAAGTTGAACCCCTCTTCTCACGTCACCAAGGACATTTTGTTCCCTCTAACATGTTTTATTCATAGATTCTTCTTCACCTTATTTCAACCAATTCCAAGGTTTTGATATCTGTGACATTGTCCTTCTCTTCTTTCTTAATTCATTCAGGACACAATTAGCTAACCTAAAACAACTATTCACTTTAACTTAACCCTCCAACTCTTTTTTCCTTTTAATTATGAAATGAATTTTCAGTCATTAAATATTGCATGCCACTAGAAGTTTGCAATGGATCTCACGCTAGACAAGAATGAAGATATGGGGAAAAAGACACAAGTTTATTTTACTAAATAAATTAGCAATCCAACATGGTAATGTTATCTTGGAAAATCTATTTAACTACTATAAATATTTGATATCTTGTCATATTTTACTATATACCTAAAATATACAAATAAAATAAAATAACAATTTTCTTCATATAATATATCTTTTACATCTCTCCTATTGCCAAAACTCTTAAAAACCCCGATAAAATCTAATAGAAAATCTAACTTTCTAAATGTTGGTGTAGAATTTTTAAAGCAAAAGAGGGGGAAAAAAGATTAACAAGAAAGAGTTAAAGTGCCCTTGTGTTCCTTTAATGAAAAACACTTTTTTAATTTTGAATAAAGAAGATAAGATTGAGGGAGATGCTTGATGTTAGATGCTTCAACTACTAATGAGGTAAAGGGGACCTTTAGATTTTCAATGAGAATCTTTCACAAAGAAAAACAAATAACTGAAACCCTCCCTCTCTAATTTTCTATACATCATTATCCTTTAGCTTCTTGGTATACCTTATCAAATGCAACCTTTTGATGCCTTTTAAAGTTATTATACTTCACTTAAAACTTATCAAACTCTATCTCATTTAGATTATTTTAAGTACCAAAGTTATTTGAAATATTTAAAGTCAATGATGCATGCTCATGCTTTTTGTATATATAAAATATAACATTTGCCACCATATAGTCCCATATGTGATACCTACTACAACTACTTCAACTATGAGTTCATACAAATTGAAATGAGTAATACTTAACCTTTACTAATTATGTACAAATCGCAGAGACAAATACATGAATCATAATTAATATAGCTCCTCTGTTATGATACAGCCAGAATAATCATTTCTCGCCAAAACATACCAATATACCAACAAAATATAATATTTGGTTTGATCTATTGAAAGTGATATATATATATATATATATATATATATATATATATATATATATATAAAATATAAAGAGAGAGATTAAATCGTTCATCAAATTAAACTATAGATCAATTTATTATGTTAAGTGAGAGTAGAAATGGCAAAAAAGATCAAGTTCAGTAATCCGACCAAAAACGACAGATCAGGATAATATTTTCAACTCGAGAACTTAAACCAATCCGGCATGCCAAGCTAGCTTTGTGAGTTAATCGGGTCATTATGTGATTCTGGTTTCATTAAAAAAATTATAACTCACATCATGACACTTCATATTAACACAACCTGACATCTTGTCTAAGATAATGATATATATACAACTTGATCAAAGTCTAATACAACTCGACTGAGGTCTAGTACAACTCGATAGAAGTTTGAAACATCTCGAATATAAGTCCTTTCAGCTCGATAGTCTTTCATCAACCCGTTTTCATGTAAAAAATTAAAAATTCCAACCTACTTCTATGTGATATATAGAAAAAATAATAAAACAGATGGCCAGTTCCACAACCTAGGAAAACCATAACAATTTGTAAAAATTCAACCCGTTTTTAATTGACATACTACCAACCTGTTTTTGGAATATCAATGTCTATCTAGACTTAAACGGACCGAGTTGGTTTGTTTTGTCACTCTTAAGTAAAAGAAAAAAGATAATTTTCATTTCATTTTTTGAGGGAAAGAGAAAACAAAATTTATATATTAATGAATGTAAGTGCGAAATTTTTTATGTGGTAGGTGAGAAAACGAGGAATGGAGAAGTTGGATGGCTTTTAGTTCCTGTACTTCCAAAATTTCTTCACGCACTCCTAAAGTTTTTGAAATGACTATTTTACTTTTTATAAAAATGATTTGTAGATTACATGTTACATATGTCGAACAATTTTGAACATAGTGAAAAAGATTTGCTTAATTTAATAAATAATACTCAATATGAAACTTCTAAATCATTATCAAATTTAAAATTCACATAAATTATCTAAATTCATCAAATTAAATTTCTAACCCAAATCACCAATTCAACAACCACCATTATCCACAACCTCTTAAATCATACATCTAAAATTAGGTTTTCTTATCTGAAAATTAGTTACATTCGAAGTAATAGTTATTAAAGGTAGAAAAATCATCAAATCCTAAAGACATGGTGCAATATATTCAAATAATATAAATATTCGGTTACAAGTTAAACTAGTCAATTTAATCATTTTTTTTATTTGATCAAACAAATAATGAGTTCAAACACTAGAACAAAAAAGAATTGAGATATTTCAAAAGTTGAAAGGCATTTACTCTTATTCTTACCACGTCAATAGTCTTACATCACTTAAAAATCGAGATCTAAGATAATTTAAATACTCTTTCCTCCTTCCATCCTTTGAGGTGCCTTTTTAGGATGAAAAATTGACAAAGCATAGACTCCAAAACAAAAAATACCTCAGATGAGGGATGATTAAACCTAACGATGTCATTCAGTAAACATTAACACCTATCCTGGGATCGATAACAAGGTTTTAAGACGGATCATCGATTCCTTAAGCCCTTCACTGGAGATGAATATTCATTGCCCTTATATCTCAACTGGGGGGCTTATGTTCCTATCACGCTCTAGTCTCACATTGATTAAAAGTCAAGGTATAAGACAGTTTCAATACTCCTTCCATCCTTAGAGGTGTATTTTAAGGACAAAATCATGATAGAGTACAAGCTCCAAAGTGGACAATACTTCAAGAATGATTGACCTTAACGATGTCACACGACAAACTTAGAATCGAAACATTGACATCCATCGTGAGACCAATAACAGGATTATAACACTAAAATCATCAATTTCCTTAAGTCCTTATTAAAGATGAACACTCATTCTCCTTAAACCGTGACTAGAGAACTTATATCCTACCACAATTAATAATCTCACATCACTTAGAACTTGAAAATTCTTTTGAGACACCATTCAAGAACAAAATTATAATAGAATTTTACACCTCAATAGACTTATAATCGAAACAAGGAAAGAAGAAAAAAATTAACAAACAAGGTATTGCATTATACCTGGCAAACTAGATTACAAAGTAGTCTTTCTTTTATGTTACCATTCTCTCGGAGAATTTTAAACAAAAAAGAGGATTGAGTAGAGTTGTACGTATCAGTTAAAAAGACCTTAAAAAATGATATAATAGTACAATTCTTCTACAACTAAAATATTTTTTGCTCCTAAAAATTCTTCAATTTGTACTTCATAAGTATTATTTATTAAAAATATAATATATAGATATCATTTATTAAAATCATAAAAAATGAATATTTATATAAAAATTAGAAGAATAGAAGGTTGCTTGTCCCAATTTCGGGCATGCATATGCAATTTTCTCAATTAAAATGAATATAATAAAAATATAATAAATTAAATAAGAAATATTTTATCAATAAATTATGATATAGCGATTACAATACAACTCATTTATGATTAACAATATCATTCTAGATTCAATTCTTAATTGAAAGAAAATGTGTTATAATTGTTTACCAGCACTCAACTCTTGGTGTAATAAGATGAATTCATTTATAAAATTGGATAAAAGTTCTTCGTTATCAAAAGCAAAATTTTGATATTCCTCTTGGAACAATCAAATAAACTATAGAAGAAAAAACACAAACCGTGAACTACACCAGTTTTTCAGTAAAAGATAAAGATGGCGTTCTTTTCATAAACAAAATTTACCCTTCCTTCTTTCACTTTGCTACATATGAATGAAGTCTTCATACTTTTTTTCTTTTTATTTTATACAACCAAACGAATGAAGATTACTTTGAAAGAACTCCTTTTCTCATAATCAAAACAACCTAAAAGTTAACTCTGTTCTTTTCTTCTACCCTACATGCATATCAGAACGTATAGTGGGGGGAAGCGCAAAAGGAAAGACGCATGCAGATATACAAATAAATTAAACTATGACAAACTGTTTCCAACCTCCCAAAGAAACGACCCATCAAAACTGTTACAACTCAAAATAAACAAAAGAATGCTATGCGATTTTTCTGAGTCATGCATGACTCGGTCACGCCCCACCCCATCATCCAGACAGGATGCAGTCACTGTTCATTTCAGAACTCCTTCTGACTGTAACACAGTATACACATTCCACACCAAAACTGTTTCCCATCCAACCAACTCAACACTGCTCTGCCTCTGCGACAAAGCCATACCTCACAACTCTTGGCTTTCTAAACCAAGGTCAGCAATCATGAAACACGAATCAGACGCAGCTGCTTATCTAAGAAAAATACTCCAATTATGCTGATAAAGGAATGAATTTGACCTGACAATGCAGCTTCTGAAAAGGCAACAATGACATCACATGACAATAGAGGTGGCATCTGATGAAGGTGAGAAAATAACTAGGATGAGAGGATGGACTGAAGTGCAAGTTGCTGCTGAGGCTGCAAGGATGACCAGGTTGAAGCAAGGGTTGAAGGTGGTAAAGTCTGTTGTAGCTGCCTCAATAGATTAATCATTCGACTTACAGTTTGTTCAGTTGCCAGATCAGTTCCCGCACATAAAACCTGCACCACAGTTGATGCACAAAGCACAATACGTTTTAGAATGGAAAAGTGGGGCCAGAATCTAACAGCACCAACTAAAAGAACTGGCACTAAAATACCTCAGCAAAAACTGCGACAATTTTGGGAAGATATTGATTGTTGGGACCTATAAGTTCTCTATCTGATCTGAAATTCAAAAGTGTTGGTTCAATATATATATATATATAACAAATACCAAAGACAACCACCAAAAAAAGAATAAGAGGCAGCATATATCGGTAAATAGAAATCAATCAAAACATGTCCTGGATTAGAATTCCACCTTTCAACCATTGAACAAAGTTGGTCGTGCACAACCTTAGCCTCGATTAAATCACCTTTTATAGGCAAGCAACTCAGCCAGGCAGGAACAACCTGATACAAAGCAATAAACGGTTAGGATAGAAACAAAACCTACAAGCAGAGGGCTTTAGTCTAATCTATCATTTTCCTCAAGGATTCAAAATGAGTGTCAGGACCTAATACATCTTATCCTAAACCAGGGTTTTCGGCCTAAAATGTTCGGAGAACCCACCAAGTAAATGATAAAGAACAAATTATGATTAGAAAATTCTTCCACAATTGTGTCGAAGTCCTCTTCAGAAAAGTATCAATTACTGATAGAGGCAGAGTTTTCCTGATGTGAATGACTCGGACAAAGTCATTCAAGAATTTTGAACCGTATGTAAAATAAAATACCTTCATCCTCTGGCTCAGGGACTGACTCAATTAAACACAGTAAACATATTATTATGTTTGTCTGTGTCTATCCAGAAACCCCAGTTTTTCCAGCATTACTAGAAAAAACGTGCCAAAGAAATCCAGAAAGTAAATTCAGCAAAAGCTGAAAGACTCGCCTTATCAGGACATGATCTGGATAAAGCCAACGACTTGACCATTACTCCAAAGATAAAAAAAATCACCATTATCATATAGCACAAATACTACACCAAGCAATATGACTTCGTACCAACTTACAATTTTTAAAATGACATCAGGATCACAAGCTAGATCAAGTAAACAGAAGCGTTTTAAAAGACAGCAGAGACATGGAGCACCAAAATGTAATATACCTGGGTTGCATTTATGCTATCACGGTGAAACTGGCATATTTTTCCAAGAGCTGAAACAGCATTGTCATATGCCATTACGTTATCAGGAAGTTGTGCATTTGGATGCCTTATCACAGTATCTAACCTTGAGAGTGCCTCTGCAGTAGAGCAGATAAAAAATTAAATAAAAAAGACATATAGTTGGCCACGGAAAAACAGTTAAATGGTGGTATTGGGCAACTAACCTCCAACAAGGGGTTTGAAAACAGATCCACCAAACTCAGCACAAACACCAACACCATAAACAGCAGCCTGCAAAAAACATTTAATTATTGAGACTATTATTATCTCAAATTATATTCTAAAAATGGAAAGCAACATTAATATGCAGTAAACCAAGAAGGGGAAGTTAACCTGTCGAACATCTGGATATTCATCATTGCAAGCTTCTAGTAAGAATGGAAGGAAAGAATCATAATATCTGTACGACAAAAAGAAGCATGTAAAAATATAGAACAAAATCATTCAGGGTAAAGGGGACAAAATATTTTTTGCAAGGAAATGTAGAAAATCCACACAAAAACGAAAGACAGGGAACTCCCACAAGGAGGAAGCACTTACTTGAGAGCAGTTTCACGACAGTGCTCAGCAACATCATCAAATATACAGATGGCAATTCTCCTTTCCTCTGAGGTTTTATCTTTGCCCTGATTATAAATGGCAGAGGGACGGAATGAGATCAGAAAACAGAGCGGAAAACATTTCTAACCTCGTAATTTGTACAAATTTAAAAAATGTCCACATTCACAAATATAGGCAAGTAGTTCAGTAGTAAATTAGTAATTGACATAATCCAAGTTATTTTCGTGTGCTCTGGGAAGGGGGATCAGAACATTAGCATGTTCCCTTAATAAAACCAAATTTCATACAAAAGCATTTAAGGAGGTTGCATTGTCATGATAGAGGCTAGTTCACGTGATATTATCCACTTTTTTCACTAACTACATGGCCTTTTCCCCAATAAAAAAAGGGCATACATAACAATCAGGAAAAATGAATATCAACTTAGGAAACAAAGATAATAGCTAGACAAGATTATTTTTTTCATTCAAATTAATTGCCTGACGGAAAAAGATTTCACAAAAAACAAAAGGAAATGCAATGAGAGGAAAGATAGACAACTTCAAAGCAAGAACGTCAAAAACTTAAGACTAATTCTAGCATCAAAGATGTATTATTAGATAGACAGAAAGAAACTTACAAACATAGGTGTTATGTACGAGGACAGCTCATCAAAGAACGGCAAGAAGGATGTCCTGAATGTTTTTATCAAAGTTCCCAAGCAATCACCAACCTAGAACACAATGATTAAAATAATTGTTAGGACAGCACATAGAAAAGAATTAAACTAAAGGACTCAGATTACTGAACATACTTGATCAAAAAGATCCTCTTCTTGCTCATTTTCTTCCTTGAGTAGTTCTCTTTCTTCAGCATCAAAGTCCTCTTCTTTGGCCCTCTCTGCTCTTTCATGTTTTCTTGTAGAACTGGCTGTAAGGACTTGTTTAATCTCATCAACAATACTCCGTACTTGCTTTTCATCTAGATGTGGTCCAGAGACCTGAGAGAAACAAATCCTATCCAACTTCAGTTTTAAAAAACAGCTAAGAGACAATAAATAAAATCACCTGAGATTTTAGAACAGCAGAAAATAGCCTCAAATCCATGTTCAACCATGACATATAAAACAAATATGAACACAGATGCAGAATTATATGACAACATACAATGACAAACAAGTACGGAGTAATAAACAATGACAAACAAGTAATAAACAATTGGATAATACTAAAAGACAAAACAAGTATACTTCAAACTGTCATTCTACAGTTGAAAAATTCATCTGTGGCACACTTGTTTCTTTCCTGCAATGGTGTTCATCCCCTCTATCTTCCCACTTCTTCTACTCCTTCATTTGTTGGATTCACATGGTGGTTCTACTTACCCCCTCCCTATCTGGATCACCAGGTATAGGGAAGCCTTGCTGTCCTATTTTTGCGTTCAAAAGTAGTTCATATTTTCTTAGGATGTGTGACTTATGCTCATAAATTATATTTCTAATTTGCAAAGGAATAAACTGTAATTTTACGAAGTTTGTAGGCACTGTGTACAATGAGTAAGAATAGCAGAAAAAGTAGTCATGCCACTAATGCTATTCTCTTTCTATTGTAGAAAGTCAGAAAAAAAGTTCCCAAATTATTCAATTATCTAGTGTGATATACAAATTCTAGTCTATGTAACATTCTTTCAAGGCATATTGTTACTTAAGAACCAGAACACACATCATGGACAAAATTGTCTCTCCCATAAACTATTTTGGGCATCACCTTCATTCAAATAATTGACAGACTGTACATAAGATTGTATGCATCAAAACTGTTACATTTCAGATATAAAGATAACTTACAAATCTTCCACCATGATAGAGGGATGTTACAAACCTGTATGCATTCATTCAATGCATCCAACATGCTTGCACAAATTTCTACTTCTGGCTCCTGCAAGACAAAATATATATTTATATAAGCACACAAAAACGGCAGTATGGATACCAAATTATCAGAATAATAGATAGGCAGGATTTTAACCTTGTGTAAAGCCTCCACCAAACTTGGTATTATATAATCAGACAACTGCTTTATGTAAGTCTCATCCCGACCTTGTGATTGTCCCTTCTCTACAGCTGATTTCGCTGAGGATAACAGTTCTGGCATGGCTACATTAAAAAAACAGGCAAGTGACATTTAAAAAAATCATTAAGGGTGCTGAAGGATATAAATAAAAAATATCAAATTTAAGAAAATACCTGAAACTGCTGCCTTCCTAACTTCTTCATGGAAGTAAAATTTAAGAAGTGGAACCAATGTGAAAGCAACCTAGATGATTTCACAAAGTTAGCCAATAAAATATCTAGGACTGGAAAATGCCAATAAAATATAAAACAAAATCAACCTGGTCAATCCAAGGAAAAAATCCTTCCTTCAACTCGTCAGCATAGCAACATAGCATGTTACAAGCAGTAGCCTTCTCCTCCAAGACACTAGTCTTAATGCCTATCCTTTTATCCCCAAGTGTAATTGTTTCGATGCTACAAAAACAACAGCCACATACAAAAGTATTATCCATCAGCATAATCTATGTCTCCTTTCTCTGTGCTTATTCCCTTCTTCCATAACATTCGAGAATGAAAGGTCATATATCGCAAGAAAACTGTTACTTAAAATTTAAGCCCAAGATAAGACATCCTCTCACGTTAACCAAACTAGGCCTGAAGACAACTGTTTGGACCGCTATAAAGTCTTTATCAAAAAATACATGTCCAAACATAAAGGTCTAATACATAGAAGTTTAGGAAATTATTTGTTCGTACAAATAGAAATTAATAAAAGAAAATATCATATGTAGCTCACATTATCATAAATAGATAAAAATGTCTTCACAATAAAGACTGATGTAAAAGCTCAAATACAGGGAAGGGCATCCCGAGGAAATGAAAATGAAGAACAAATTGCATATCACATCATACTAAAACCCTAGTTGCCATTCCCAGATAGCAGAGTGGAGCAGCCAACCCTAAAAGTGAGATAAAATAGCAGAATGACCACCATTCTAATATTTTTATGAAATTTATATACACACATTATTCTAGATTTTTACATGTATACTGATTGTCTTATCTAACAATATATGTATATATATTTATATTATTTTTTATCTGTTACATATATTGTGTATATTTCCTATTATTACTATATTTTTTATTATTTAGCTTATTATATTATGTGGTAAGTTTGACTTAGCTTTTATTGGTGCAATTAATTAGTTTATTATATTCATTACTACTTATTTGTATTATAATATATAAATATTATATTATTATATAATTATATAATATTTTATTCTATTGAATTTACTATATTGTGTGATATGTAATTATTTAAAAGATTAAATATATTTTTTATATACTATTAATACTATTATATTTATTATTATTTGGTTTAGTATATTATACTATATATCCACATATTATAAGTTAAAAGGCAACTGACCGAAAATATGATATTGGACCCAAATTGAGGACCAAAGCCCAACAGAGGACAAATGAGAATACTAAATCAAGAAACCCGAAGGACCCACAACCCATAAGTTGACAAAAAATGGAAGGTTGACAGCAGAAAAATGGAGGTCATGAACTGCAGTTTTTAGTAGGCCTTCAAATAAATAATGCAACAAAACACCCCAGAAGCCCAAACGTGGCCACCCAACTGCAACTCCAAAACACATCACAAGCCTCACCACCATCCCACACTGCTCTAGACAAGTATTGCTAACACAGACTAAAACAAGGTATCAACAATTTATGAAAAAGAACTGAAAAGGCACCTGTCATCATCTTCGTCAAATTCAGTATCAGAATCTGCAGATGTAATGGTCACATCAGGCTTAAGCTGTGCAGACTGGATTAGAGGAGGCATCACAAAACCCATATATGGGAGAAAATCTTGTCCAAGGCATTTGCAAAGCCGTGCCCATGCCTGGATGCATGGAAGCCAAGTAAAAATTTGAGATTTATAAGAATTTTAACTAGAAGGAAAAAATGAATTATAGATAAGTTGATGGAAACAACTGGTAAAAAGACTGTACTTGTAACATGTAACTAGCAGTTGGATCATCAGCATCCAGTTGAGACTGCTGCAGTGACATCAAGACATCCATGACCTGGTAAAGGAAAAATGAAAACAAATTATTACCACAGAGAAAGTAAACAACTATTAAAGGAAAGAATATAAAATTACTACTTCCACAAATAACATGAGTTTAAAAAGACATAAATGAGGACCAAGTCAAAAATTCAGACTAAAAGTTAAAATTTAACCTGTTTGGCATCGTCCCTGAACTTCTCCTTCCCAACAGCCATTCCTACCAAACTAATGCACTCCATAGCTTTGGCTCGAAGCATCCGATTAGATTTATCATTTGCATTAACTAGAATAGCTTTTAAGTATGGCATCACAGCATCATAATACTTCTGAAATTGCTCCTGTCGTCACAACATTCTTATATATTAAATATAGAAGTTAAAAGCATTGTTACTGCAATGGAGAATATTAGCTACATAAGTACCTGTGAAGAATCTGCAACCGATGCTAAGGCTGTCAAAGCCCCTTCTTGAACCATTTGCTTGCCATTCTAGAACCAAGGCAAGAGAAAGAAAAGATTATCATATGTCTGTACACCAATCATCCCAAAGGCATAAAAAAAAACACTTGCACACAATGGGGGGTCAAACAAAATATCCGTAAGATGCATACAATTAAGAAACAAATAATAAACAAACCTATGTGCAATATTGGTTTAGCTCAATTCTAGGAAAAGATAAAAGCAACAAATCACTCCAGGAAAATAACTATACTAAACATGCAACATGACATATACATCATCAAGCATATGTGAGACTTAGACACTCCTTAATATCCAAGGTCCAAATACAGCACCGCCCCTAAAAGCTGATGTTCCCATTGCTCACACTTTATGACACTTCACTCGACTTTATAGTGTTTTCCAAGACAACGACCTAACTATGATACCAATTGATAAGCCCTCAAGTAGATGGGGTACCCGTTGCTAAAAGCCCAGGGGAAAACTGAACACTGTCACTTTATGCTAACAAACACTTGGATACTCCACCAAGCATCTCATACTACTCAATATAAGACTTACATCCCATATCCAAGTTCACACCTAATACTACAAAAAAAGAAACCAAGGAGAATCCATTGTGTGATATTTGTTTCCAACCACAAAGTCCAAACAAGGAAAACATCATACATGACCGAAAATTTTCTCGCCAGCTAGATATCCAAATAAGTCAATACCTGCAAGAGTACCAAAAGTTTGCTCACAATCCCATCTAAGTAAGGTGTTAGAATATCAGGGGTACAATTCTCAGTGAAATTTAGCACAGCAGAAGCAGCATGAGCCTGCAACAAACAAATAAAAAAGTGATGAGTAAGAGTACTGAATTTCTGAATCTGAATTAAACAAATTAACAAATCTCAGGAATCTTAAAATTTTAAGCAGACAAGTAAAAAACAGTGGCACTAAACAGCAGATCCATTAACTCTGAAGAGACTTTTGGGGTAGAAGAACTCTGATATTTCAAAGTAGTTACTCACATAAGCCATATTCAACTGATGATAAATAATAATGACAGAACACTGAAGATGTTAAAACTGCATATTCACCCTGTCCATTTAACTTTCTTAAATGTAAATGTTTGTTAAGATTGTGAAAAGCCTCTGCCAAAGCCTTGAGATAACTGAGCAGACTAATGGCAGTAACTACTAGGTTTGCATTTATATGTGATCACCAGAACCTATAAAAAATAAAATACTTCAGGTAACACAAGATGACAGCTACATGAGATTGCTTTGGTCATGAAAAACCAAACTCAACCATTACGTTGGACAGAAATGCCATATTATTTCCTGAAATACATACATGTTCAAGAACAAAAGAAAGAACACAAAATAGCATACAGTAAAGCTAATTTAGTGCCCATCTTGTAGCTTAATATGAATGAGAAAATGCAATGGAACAAAACAAAATTTGTACATCTTTAGAAAAAAAAAGGAGAGCATGACTAGATTTATTACATTGGCAGTCAATGTACCTAATCCAAACAAAAAGCAAAATAACAAACCTGTACTCTTGGATTTTGAAAATCATCCATCGCACCAGCCAAAGCCGGAAGAACTAAGTGGTGAAATTTAACCTGCAAATCTGGCCCCAAATCCGTGGACAACTGCCCAATTGCATTTATAGCTGCCCATCGCACTCGAGGATGGGGATCATGAAATGAATTTAAAATCATTGATAACACCTGTTCCAGATTCTTTATCATTACCTGCACCATCAAATATCACAATCTTAGAGACACAGAAAAGTACACGGGAAATAATTTTCTTCCAGCTCATCATGAACATTATACACTCAACCCATAAAAACAAAGACATAGTTACTGCATTTTGGATTCCCATCAAAAAGAAGTATCACATTTATAACAAAGTAAAACGTAATGAATAGCATACCTACACGAATCATCAAATACCGGTAACCGTACACAAAGGTTTAACACAAAGCACAAGATAGAAACATGAGAACAAACACAGATGCAGCTAACCTAATAAATAGTAAAAAGATCAATTATGAATGGCCAGCAGATCAAGGACATACTTTCTATCATCACCTACACCGCCTCACAATTTAAGAGAGAAACGCCCAAAAACATAAAGCGTCTTTATTTACTGCTACCTATGAAATTCATCCACACAGGTCCAAACATAAAAACAAGAAAAGGCCAAAATCACAATCACAATACCCAGTTAACAGCAAAAATACCAAAGCAAGTGATGATACCTTGGAACAACCCTCAGCAATCTGCGCAAGCGCAATGAGTGCAGCATGGTGCTTTTGCCACTCAGGAGCAGACAAGTAAGTGGGCAACAACTCAGAAGCAACAGGCACTATGGTGTTCCCGCCCAGCGCAATCGAAAGCCTATCCAAACATTCCTGCCCAAACGCATAGTTACTGGTCTCACCAGCATCCTCTTCCTCGTCCACTGCAGCGTGCCATGCAGGATCATCCTCAATATCCAGGACCAAATTCAGCGAAACGCCAAAAAGCTTCCTCACAAACTGCGGCAACTTCCTCATCATCCCAGGGGCACGTTCCCTGGCCTCGGCGAGAGTTACAACAAACTCAATCGCCAAGTGCCGCGTCCCTTCCTCCAAGGCCTCGGCTTCCGCAACTTGCAGCATGGAGCCCACGACGTCGACAATCTGGCGCCGGAGGAACCGCGGCTCGGTACCAGCGAGCTCGATGAGGAGTTCGAGCGCCTCCTGCGCGACGGCCTCCTGGCCGGAATTCAGTGCCTCGGTGAGCGTCTGCATCATGAGAGGAAGGAGGTCCTGGAAGCGGTCGCGGTCAGAGGAACTAGTGAGGCACTGGATGAAGTTGATGGAGGCGGCGAGGGCAGCGATGCGGACGTCGGAGGGGGTGGAAGAGTGGAGACAGCGGAGGAAGACAGAGTGAAGAGTGGACAATTGAGGAAGTAGGGTTTGACCGATGTAGTGCGCTAATTGGGCGAATATAAGGAGGGAGACTTCCTGGAGCCTGGGTTCGGGAGAGGTGACCCACTGGAAGAGGAGGGGGAGGAGATTGGGCCAGGCGGAGGGGTCGTCGGGGAGAATTGCGGCGGCGAGTTCGGAGATGGTGTCGCAGAGCTTCTTAGAGATGGATTTGATGGGCTCTTGTTGGAGCGAGGAGAGGAGGACGGAATGGAGGGAGGAGCGGGCGGCCGGGGAGAGGAGAGGCCAGAGGAAAGAGTCGTGGTGGCGCGTGAGGTGGCGGCGGAGGAGGATAGCGGACATGGTTCGGGTCTCCGGTTTGGGGGCGGTGTGGAGGAGGTGGGCCAGGCCAAGGAGGAGGGATTCCGGGCGGGACTGCTTGCAGAGGTTGAAGAGAGACTCGGCCTGAGAACGCTGGTCGTTGGAGGAGGACATCAAGTGTGAAATTAGGGATTCGAGATGAGTGGAATCCGGGCCGAGAATTAGCGCCACTTGGGCTTCGTTCTGCCTGGGATCGTTGGCCATCGCTGTCTGTGTTTTACCGATGAAGAATTGAAGGACAGAGGAATTGAGAAAGTGTGGTGTGGTGTGGTGCGTAGAGAAGAAGACTGAAAAAAGCGAGGGAAGACGAAAAACAAAGGTGGAACGGCAAGGGTTTGTGTTTCAGGGAGGGATTTTAAATGCCGCTTCTCTCAGGTTTCTTGCCCTACGGTTTTTTACAGTTCCTATGTGCTTGCTTTATCTCTCTAACCCTTCTCTTGTTAACCTTTTTTTTTTTCGCTTCTATATTTCCCCACTGCAGTCAGTAACAACGGTCAACCCCTATTTTATATTTTCAACCTTCATTATATCATATTCATTACTTCAATTAGCAAATAATATAAGATTACAAAAATAATAACAAACAATAAAAAAAAAATTGGTAAAATAATTATTTTAATTTTAAAAAATTTGAAGGAAAAGTTAGAAAATTGCTATATTAGGCGATCTTAATTCAGTACAAAATATTTATTTTAATATTAGAATATGTGAAAAAACAAATCTAAATAATTAAGGTTTGTGATACTATTCTATTATTAAAACATACTTTTAAGAACCAAGTTAATAGTAGATTGTAAAGTATTTATTATTAAGTTTTACTATTAAAAATAAATTGATTTTTTTTGTATATTTAGGAACTAAATTAAGTTTTTATTCATAACAAAATTTAATGGCAAAATAATAATTATTACGTCGTATATTTAGTGATAAAATTGGTCATCTACCCATTGATATTATAAGTAAAACACAATAGTCGATATTCATAACAATATAAAAAATCCTATAAGAATCAATGGATTCAACTATGTTGAATTTTCAAATTCATCCTATATAGATGTAAATATGTTTCAACATTTTCTTTTTCTTTTTCTCTTATTAGTATTCGTTAAATTCAGTTTTTATGATAATAAAAACTAACAAAATTATTATTATTGTTATTATAAAATTAAATATAAATAATTTTTATGATTCTATTATAAATAGTTTTTATTTATTTTGTAAGTTATTTTATAATTAAAAAATTATAATTAAATTTAAAATAAGGGTCAAATAAATAAAAACGGTTAAATTTAGAAATAAAAAATACTTAAAAGGTAAAATTAATAAAATAATTATCATAATTTAAAAAAAAAAACTTCTATTTAAAGTATAAAATTGAAATATAAATGTGGATATTAAAAAAAAGAATTTTCTTTTTATATAGGTATAAATACCATATAAGTCTCATTGAATAATGTGAAAATGATAGAACCTATGTTATATCACTTAATAAGTTTTTGTATTTTCCTTTTCGTTTTTCTAATTTTGTTGATTTTATATTTTCTTTCACATTAATTAATGTATATATTTTAGAATTTAGAGACAGGTCAAAAAAAATGAGAATGGTATGGAAAGTGAAATCTAAATCCACCAAGAGATAACCCTCTCATTTTACAATATTCTCCAACTCAAGCTCTACCAGAATAAGGTTAAGAAGTTTTAAAAAAATCATTTTCATCACAAAATATTTCCATCACAAACCATTAAAAAATTAAGAAGTTCAATGAGAAATCTTTTCCATGTCTAATTAAGAAAATATTGTTAAATATCCATGCTCATAAACACTTCATTAATCAAAATATAGGATTATTTATAAATATTATAACAAATTTGCTAAAATATAACATCACATTTTGATAATATATAACTACTAAAAGAAGTATTACACGTCCAATAAATAAAAACATATACTCAAAGAAATACATATAATATGCTATTATAATTATCCAAAATATAACTATAATATTATTTATATATACACAAAGGATTTTATAATATTAAGAATGTTATTACACCGAAAGTAAAATTGTGGTAAAGTCTTTCAAAACAGGCCAAAAGAAAAACAAAGATAACATCCTACTTTATGCTTTAGTATATTGTCATCCAACACCTACTTCATAGAAACATTCTTCTCTACTCACCTCATTTATATGATCATTGCAAAAGAGAGAAAAATCATACAAACAGACAAAGATAAGAGGGTAAGCTAATGTTCCATAAAGAAATCACACAACAATTTTATTAAATTAATCCCATGAACACATATATATCAATCAATCCTAAGACATATAAGCATACGTTCTAGACTTGACCATTCATATACTTGTATTGATATCACAATTTGTGAGTTATGCACTTATGGTAGTGGAACAACTTGCCCACCCAAAGTACCACACACAAGGTTAAAAATTTATGACCAAGATAGATAAAATCCCTAGACAAGGACATATGCTCCTCTCACCATATACCTCACCCCCCATTTAATTGAGATTGGATGGTTATTAGAGTGCTAGGATAACCCTCAATACAAAATCCCTATATCAATACATATACTACTTGAAATCATTATAAAAACTTCTCCTTGAAATTATTTTCACCACATACTTTATTCATACTCACAACTATATAACAGATCCATAAAGTATCACAATTTCCACCATAAACATGCATAAGACTCAAAACAACCCATTCAAACTAACAAAAAGTAGAAAAGCACAAAATATTTCGCTGACACTAGCGCGAAAGTTCTAGCAAAAGAGAGCGCCCAGTGCCAAAGCTCTCAATAAAATTCTCGCTCAACGAAATCAACTTGTCGCTCAACGAACTAAAATGAATTTGGTTATAGAGCTATAGTGGTAATTGGTGCTCAACGACATCTTGTCACCACTAATGTTAAACTATTCACAAAAATGGTTGCTCAGTAGTGAAGGCTAGCGCTGAGTGGTCTAGAGCACAAGTGCTCTTTGACATGCTCAACCAAGCTACTCTCAATGCCATACTAGCATCATTTAATGCCATGTTCGAAATCAACAACTTCAAAACTATTTTGGGGAACCAAAGACCTATTTAGATTATCAAATTAGTATTTATGACTCAGTGTATGGTTCAAAAGCCAATGGTTTAATTACATCATATTTAAGAAATTTGACCCATTGGTATAACATAGAATGGATTAACATGCATTATGCTTGTTGGAATAGTGAAAAAAAATAGTAAATGATGTCATAGGGATATTTGTTGTTCCATCTGGTAGTGTTAACAAAGGTTATTCATGTTTTCTAAATGTCATTATATTATTTTGTGCATCCAAATTAGCATTTACCATTGTAGATAATTGTCAAACAAATGGATACACATGCATATGTATTCAAAATTTCACCATCCTTTTTCATTAAGGAAAAGAAAGAATAAATGTGAAATAGAAAAGGAAAGTGAGAATAATTATCATATAATAATTATTATAATAGATAATGTAATTATATATATATATATATATATATATATATATATATATAATGACCATTTGATTCACACACAAAAATTTAAATTATTTTTGTAATGGCTAGTTAAAATAAATAAGCTTTAATATAATTAACCATTTAATATGATTCAAATATCATTCATTTAAATCTCCTAGGTCAAACATTCAAAGAATACAATTTAAATGTTCACTTTCAAAAAATAATATCAAATATAAAGTGAAATCAATAATACTTTGTTCATATCAAATCATACCAAATCGAAATATAATTAATAATGAGATTAAGGACATCTCACTTTGACAAAAATATAAATTAAATGATATACATATACAAAATAATAATTATCTTCTTCCCTATAATATTTTGAAAAATTTTAGTTTAGATTTGTGGATTTTCTTTGTGGCTAGAGTTTGTTGTGTTATAGAAATTACAAACTCCATTAGATGCTAGTATTGATAAAGTGGGTTTTAATGATAGCAAAATTTATAATGAAATGAAAACATAAATTACAATTATTAAGTATTTCAGTCCCACTTTAGCTAAAAAAATAAATAGAATATACTCATACAAAGACTACATTATTAGACTAAACTATGTCATCACTAAACCATACACTAGAGTTACACACTATTTAGGACACACCAATCATAAATTGCAATAAGTTAAAACAAGTTTCATCATAATAAATTATATTGTGAAAGAATAGATTAAATAAATTTGAAAGTGAAAAGTATATGAGCTAAGATAAAAATTCAACTAGACTAAACAAAGTGGAAAGCTTCACCAAACTAGATGAGTCATATCTATTGACTAGACAAGTCAAGATAAGACTCTGAGAAAGTCAAACCAAGTGACAAGATGAATCACATCAACAAAATGAGTAAAAGTCAAGTAAGACAAGATGAGTTGAAAGTCGAATCAAATAAAGCAAATGACCATAGTGAGTACACGAGTCAGATTCAAGTTGACCAGACAACATTGAGAAGTCAAAAGTCTACAAAGGGAATCAGACGACCCATCAAAACAAAGAATTGAGCCTGATACATTATTTAGCAAAAAAAAAAACTTAAACATTGAAAATGAATATTAAATCAACAATTAGAATATCTAATTTATCATTATGCAAATCAAGAATTAGAAGAAATCTTATTGGTTGAAGATTTGATTAAAGAAGAAGAATATTTGAAGAATAACTATGTTGATTGAATATTGTGAATATTGAGTAATATCTTATATGATTTAAATCAATAAAGAGCAAGGAAGTATTTTGAAGACTACAAATTGTATGAAGAATATCATGAAGATTATATTCAAGCTATAATAGTAATATAAATTAAAATGAAGAAATAGAAATTGATGAAGAAATTCAAAGAAGGAAATAATGAAAATTTCAAGATTGAAAGAAAGAAAATAATTTCAAGGTCATCCAAAATGTCCTCAAAAGAGAAGCAAGATGAATGAGTCTCAACGATAGTAATTCCATAACATATATAAACAGAGAAACAAGGTTATGAAGAATTGATATTACGATAGAATAAGCAAAAACAATACTACTTTATCAAGAGAAGATTGCCAAGAAAAAGCACTAATTAAGATTATAACGTCAAATTCTATTAGTTGCCAGTGATAATGGTTGTGTGATTAATCATTATGATATTCTTCAATAATGAAGTTTTACCCTGTGAGCTTTAATTATACTCTTTTACTTTGAGAGTTGTTCTTGTTAATTACTTGATTTAAGATTTATTAATCTTAGGAGGAGATTAAGAAGGAAACTATAGAGGATTTATACATGTGATACCTAAAGAGGTTTATATTTGTGACACCTGTAGAGGTTTATACTTGTGATATCTAGAGAGTTGATTCTTGTGATACCTAGAAAGGTTAATACTCATGAGACCTAGATAAGTTGATATTCATGTTCTAATCAAATGGCAATATTTTATTAGTGGAATATCTTAAGTATGTTTTTTAAGATACTAGATGTAGCCCTTACATTGAGGGTGAATTAGTATAAATTTTTGTGTATCTATCCTTTATACTCTTGTTCAATTGCAAAAAAAAAAAAAGTTTAAAATGTTTACATGCAAAAAAGTTTAAAGTGTTTACTATTGTTTGATATTTGAAAAAAGGTTTAAAATGTCCATATGCTCTATTCAACCCCTCCCTAGAGCCACTTTGCACCAACATGTTGTTCTTTCTTTCAATAGTGTGTTTACCTATCTTAATGTATTATTTTCATTTATGGCTTAATCTGTAATGATTACACTTCTATTAATTTGTGAACTCTAGTTTTGTAATTTGGTTTTCGTTAAAACTCTAGTTCTATAATTTGGTTTTAATTGGATTAAGATTTTAATGGTTAGTTTTTGAGAGATAATGAAAGGATGAAAATGAAAAAAAAAAATTGGTTCTCTGATGCTAAAAGAAGTACACAAGTTAGTTGTTTCATATTTGATAGGAGACATGAATGTTTGGTATCATTATACTTTATTGAATGGAAAGTACATGCATATATAAGATGTTTTACTCTTATATTGAAAAGTGAGAGAAAACACAAAATTGATTCCTCAATTAATGAAATAAAAGTTGCATGCAATCATATGAAATACTTTTAATAGGTTAGTAACATTCGAGAGATATGCAAACGAAGTAAACATTAAGCCTATGTTCGTTTAAGGGTATTCTCCTATAGCAGAAGATTTAAGAAGATGAAAATAGAAAATTTTTCTGTTCGTTTGAGATGAAATGCGAGTGATTGAGCAGATGGAATTGCGGGATGGGGCAACTATTCACATCTCTCACAAATAGAAGAGATTTGCGGGGAATTAAGAACTTTTACAATATCACTCATATCCTGTTAGTGCTATTATAATAATAATAATAATAATAATAATTATTATTATTATTATTATTAATTATTATTATTATTATTAATAAATAAAATTTTATATTACTTAAATAATTAGGGGTATTTTGGTAATCTTTAATTTCTACCAATTAAACTAATTTTTTATATTTATCACATCAATCAAATCCTACACTTATTCTCATAAACTTTACTCTCAAATCCACTCTCAATTACCCACAAATCCACTCAAAAAAACAACAAAAAAATTACCCTCAAATCCACTCAAATTCATTCAAATCATCTCCCCCAAATCATCTCCCCCAAATCTTACCAAAAGAACATAGCGTAAGTAATCTTATCCCTACATAGTATACTAGATAAGTGAAATTTCACCTTTTTTATGTTAGATGTTGTTACATAATATAAGCAAACAATTTATTATTTTTAGCTAATAAAGA